>NC_081575.1:10691151-10697265 GCF_022355385.1 Mustela nigripes
CTTAAAAAACAAATAATCCAATTGAAAAACGGGCAGAAGACATGACCAGACATTTTTCCAAAGAAGACATCCAGATGACCAACAGACACATGAAAAGATGCTCAACACCACTCATCATCAGGGAAATACAAATCAAAACTACCATGAGATGTCTCCTCACATCTGTCAGGATGGCTAAAATCAACAACACAGGAAACTAGAAGTGTTGGCAAGGATGTGGAGAAAGGGGAACACTTTTGCTTTGATTGGTAGGAATGCAAACTGGTACAGCCACTGTGGAAAACAGTATGGAGGTTCCTCAGAAAGTTAAAAATAGAACTACTCTATGATCTAGCAATTACACTACTAGATATTTATCCAACACATATAAAAATACTAATTCAAAGGGCTACATGCACCCTAATGTTTATGGCGGCATTATCTACAATAGCCAAATTACAGAAACAGTCCAAGGGTTAATCAACTGACGAATGGATAAAGAAGATGTGGTAGACACACACACACACACACAAATATTATTTAGCCATCGAAAAGAATGGATCTTGTCATTTATAATGACATGGATAGAGCTAGAGTGTATTATGCTAAGTGAAATAAGTCAATCAGAGAAAGACAAATACCATATGATTTCACTCATATTCAGAAATTAAGAAACAAAATAGATGAGCAAAGGGAAGAGAGAGAGATGGGAGAGAGAGAGAGAGAGAAAGTCTTAACTATAGAGAACAAACTATTGGCTACCAGAGGGGAGGTGGATGAGGGGGGGGATGCATAAAATAGGTGATGGGGATTAAGGAGTACATTTGTTGTGATGAGCACCAGATGTTGTATGGAAGTGTTGAATCACTATATTGTACACCTGAAACTAATATTATGTTGTAAGATAACTAGCTGGAATTTAAGTAAAAACTTTAAAAAAATTAAATAAAGACAGAAAAAAGATAAATAAATAAATAAAGTCAGAAAAAATTCCCATGCTGGCTTCTTGGAGAGCACTCAACAACTACTAGCTGACTCATGGAAGTAAGAATAGTTTTAATTTCAGATGTAATAATAATAATGCAGCTACTATTTATAAGTTCTTATTATGCATTGGATACCATGGTAAGTTATGCTTGATATGCCTTATTTCCTTTAATCCTTATAGGAAACCTCAGAGATAGTTGCTATTATTTGTTGTAATTCATATTTTAAAGATATGGAAAATGAGGCACATTATGTTGACATATTTCACCCAGTTATGAGTCAGAGCAAGCATTCAAACTCAAGACTCTGATTCCAGTGCCTGAGATCTCAACTCATATTCAAAGTAATTCTATCGAGAAGACTATACAGAGTTTCAGAGCCAATGTGTCTGCTGAATAAAGCCGTCTCAACTCCCAAGGGATGATCTGACTGGGCTGTTAGCCAGTGTACTGCATTATCCCACTTACTTTGCAATAAGGACCATTAACCATTGACTAACAGGCAACAGGCATTTACACAGTATATACTGTGTGCAGGGCTTTAGACAAGGTACTGTAAGAGTAGCAAGGAAAATGGAAAGAAAACAACAAAATCCCTCAGGTATACAGTTTGGCTTTCAGAAAGGAAGAAATGGCCACAAAAAATATCACTAAAGTGAAATGGAGATTACCCATGCAAAGGATAGTTTGGAAAATAGAAATTCAGCCATTCACAGATTCTGAAGGCAACAATTACATCCAAAAACCAGTTAGGAACTGTACAGCAAATTTATGGGAAGAAGCGATTGCTTGACCAAATTCCTTGTTTTATCCCCAAACCAGTATACACACATGTGTGTCTGGGGGAGGGAAGGAGAGGATGTAAGAAACTATCAAAACTACACAAAACTAGTTAGTGACTAATTAGTGTTTATGTCTCTTGTTGAATGTGTCCTATGTGTTATCATTGGAATACCAATGTAGTATATAGGATATAGTATATGAACAGTTCACCTTCCCTTTTGTCTCCTGGTTCTCAGACCAGAACTTATACCATCAACCCCCAGCCTCCTCAATTCACAGGCCATTGGCTATAGACTGAATTATACTGCTGGCTTTCCTGGATCTCCAGCTTGCAGACAGCAGATTGGGGGACTTCTCAGCCTCCATAACCACATGAGTCAATTGCTATAATGGTATTCCTATATCTATATCCATATTGATCCACCTATATCCTATATCCTATTGGCTCTGTTTCTCTGGAGAACTCGAATGCACCAAGCAACAAAGCACCTCAGATTCAGTGATTTACACCTATACTCATTTCCTACTGCCCACACATCTATATGATTAAGTTTGGTCTCAACTAGATGGATCTGCTCTTGATGGCAGGTCTGTGGGCTGGCAGGGCAGCTTTGGTTTAGGCTGTGGCGTATGATTGGCTCCACTTCACAAGTTTCTCATTCTTTGCCTGAGACCTGCAGGATTATTGGACATGTTCTTCTGGAGTCAGGAGACGAGCAAAAGGGTGAGCAGAAGCATATAAGGACCCTTCAAGTTGAGTGTTCAGAACGGTACACTAGCACTTCAACCGACATGCCAGTGGATAAAGCAAGACACAGGTTTAAGCTTAAAACCAAGAAACTGGAAAATAAGCTCCTTTCACAATGAGACCATGGAAAGGATGTGGATGCAGGGAGAAGAAAGGAATATACTTAATCTATCACAACTTGGTAAGGAATAGGGAGTTTATTCTATTATAATGGTATTGGGAGGTTTTAGCAGAGGAGTGACATGATCTGACTGACTTTTAAAAATAATTCACACATTTCTGTACAGAGAATATACAGTAGAGGGAAAAGGTGAAAGCAAAACCAGTCAGGCGACCATTGCAGTAGACTAGGTAAGATCACAATACATGTGATCCATGTATTGTGATCAGATTATGCTAATGATAAATGTGTTGGCCCAGGATGTAATATGAAAATAAATTCATCAGGATTGCTGATGAATTGCATGTGGGACATTAAAAAAAAAAAAAGAAGGAAGTCAATAATACCAAAGTGACGGTTGGTGCCATTTATTAAGATGGGGAAACTGGCAGAGGAGCATGTTTCAAAGAGCCTGTGTTAAACAGGAGTTCAGCTTTGGACTTCTTAAATTGGAAACGTTTATTAGACATCCAAGTGGGGATATCAAGGAAGCAGCAGAATGTATGACTGTAGATGATAGCAGAGAAGTCTAGGCCAGAGGTATATATTTGCAAATCTACCAATTAGTGTGACTTCAGCCTCATTAACAGAAGAGCCAACTGAAAGTATTTCTAACAATCAGGAGAAGTTCTCTTATACAACAGGAAGCTCAAAGATAAGCAGTTTCAGATTTAACATATTTAGCAACTCAGCTACATCGTAAAGACTAGAGTTCTTTCTGTTTTTCTGTTCTGTCATGTTCAGTGTGGGAGTTAATAATGTCGTGGTTAAAAGATAGCTGCTCTCTGCTCTCTGTCAAGGAGGACAGAGCGATAAACTGAACTAAATATTCCTCGTTGCTCAAGTACAATAGCATCTGAGAACTGACTATTGGGTTTAAAGAAGTTATTGGTGACCATGAAAGGAATAACTTCCATGTATTGTGAAGAATAAAAACCCAATAGGATTCGGATCAGGAAAGAAGTTGTGAAGAGAAAGACAACTCTTTTGAGGTCTTCTAGGTAACGTAAGTGGAGTTGTAAAGTAGTCTGAAACTCAGAGGAAAAGGACAGGCAGGATGTTTATACTACTGGAAGATAGCCACTAGAGAAGCCTTGAAAGTAGATGTGAGAGTGAATGCCTCAAAAATCATAGAGACTGTTCGACCAAAAAGAGAACTCTAAATCCTCATCTGAAAAACAAGAGGAATTCATGAAGTCACCTCTCAGCCTTCCTTCTGTAGTAGTGCTGATAAATCCTCTATTCTTGTGTGAATGGCCCCTTGAGCATTTGGAGTCTTTTCCAACCACATTCTGTTTCTGTAATTCTCAATAGGGCACAAGAGGCTTAGAAGAAGTGGTAGAAATGAATACCATGGAGGCTACCCTCCTTTTAAATTACTTGTTAATTTCAAACTAATACATTCTTTCCTCAAGTTAAACTATTTATAGATACGTAAAGAAAACAAAAACAGTCCCATTCCTTTTCACTATAAACACTATCTCTACAATTACATACAGATAAAGATATCTCTCTGTCTTTCCTTCTGTCCTTCTGTCCATTTATCTATGTATGTGTGTACAGGAAGAAACTTTTTCTTACACAAAGTCTGTACTCTCAATTTCACTTCAAGGGCATTCATCCCAATTAATGTCTATATATCTAATTCATTTTTTAAAGATTTGTGTATTTATTTATTTGAGAGAGAGAGAGAGAGAGCGTGTGTGAGGCAGGGGAGAGACAGAGAGAGAATCCCAAGCGGACTCTCCACTGAGCTAGAAGCCCAATGTGGGGCTTGCTCTCACAACTGAGATCACGACCTGAGTTGAAACCAAGAGTTGGCTGCTCAACTGACTGAGCCACCCAGGCGCTCCAATTCATTTATTTTGGAGGTCGTTTTTGTTCATTTTCTTCTGTGTGTATATGTGTTTTGCCACTACAAAGAACACACTTAGACATAGGTGTATGTACTATTTGTTTATTTCTGTGTGATAGATTCCCAATAGTGGAAATGATAAGTCAAAAATTAGGTGTTTTTTTTTTAAGATTTTATTTATTTGACAGACAGATCACAAGTAGGTAGAGGCAGGCAGAGAAAGAGGGAGAGACAGGCTCCCCACTGAGCAGAGAGCCTGATGTGGGGCTTGATCCTAGGACCCTGGGATCATGACCTGAGCCGAAGGCAGAGGCTTTAACCCACTGAGCCACCCGGGCACCCACAAAAAATTAGGTGTTTTTACAGTTTAATAGATTCTAATAGAATATTTCTGAAAATATTTGTAGAAATGTATATTCCCTTTAGCAACCTGAGAGAGGAACTGTTTCCTTGGGATGTCCTATTTATATACCATCCTCCCTCATTCAAATAAGTCACCTGTGGGGGAGATGAATTCATCATTGTCTCCCCAGCACTGTCATTACAAATCACTGTCCTAGGGAGCCATCAGCACAGATAGGTATGCATCATGTCTCTTGGACGATCTGAGACTTTCTAAGGCTGCAGAATCATTTCTTTATTAGCTCTTCTTTCTCCACAGGGGCTCAGGCTCTGAGTACTGGTCAAAAGGAGAGGCTTAGGCCATGTTTATGTGGACAAATTTAACAAGTATTCCCAAATATACTTTAAGGATGAATAATTTAATTATTCGAAGAGATCTAGGGAGCTGTGTAATACTATTACCTCCAAGTGAGAATTTGAGAAACAAATTAGAACACTTCCACCTTCAGAAAATAACATCCAATAGAAAAAAAAAATGGAACAATTGTACTTACTGAGCAATTTCAGGAAAAGGCATTTACTTGCTATTGTGTAGACATAGTCTAGCATAGAACTTTAAACCTTCCCCAGACTGCCTACATCTAGAAATGAAGACATTCAGTAAACCATAAATGCAGCAACCTTCCCCCATGTTTTGTCAATACCATAATAACAGTATTGCCAATAAAACATGTAAAAGGAAAGTTTATAGATGGTCAATGACAATGCCCATTGAGATGATATCTCCATTATTTATATGCCTCACAAATAGAAACTTAAATGCACAGAGAAATCAATAGAATAAAAAGAAATCATGTTCAGTTCATTCTTAAAGCTACCAGACTAAAGAATAATTTCAAAAATATCGATGTGCAATATGATAGGAGAGTTAAAAATTCTGAACATTTTGTTTTCATGCACACTGCAAATGCAACATTGATTTTTTAAAAATGTTTAAAGCTTGTGTGTGTGTCTGCATGTGTATGTGACATACACTGAAAAAAATTGAAGATAATTTCCTTATAGTCCAAGTTGATGTTTCAGGCTAAAGTCAGCCCCAATTGCTCTGTTGGTAGATAACTTGTGAAGAGAGGATTTTCATAATGAAGTCTGCGATGCAGATGAAAATTACTTCTTCCTCTCACACTCACCTATCCCTCAAAGGTAGTTACTAGTTAGGAAAAAAAAAAAAAAAAAAAAAAAAAAAAAAAAAAAAAAAAAA
>NC_081575.1:10697365-10803548 GCF_022355385.1 Mustela nigripes
AAAAAAAAAAAAAAAAAAAAAAAAAAAAAAAAAAAAAAAACCTTTGGTAGCAAAGAATTCACCAGCTAAATTTAAAGTCATTTCCTATATGTGGCTTTGTATACGCACTCAAATATAAAAGCCTTTCATGTTTCCATTATGGAAGCTCTCTTGCATTATTCTCTCCCCTGCATTGTACATGCATGCCCCTGAACATCACATTTTCAGAGTGATTTGGAAGAAGATTTCAGGCTATGTGAACACACACCTTACTTGGATTTTCCCAGAGTGACATGTTGAGTACGTGCTACCATATCATGTACAGAAACTCAGGGGCTAGGGAATTATTGTGATTATGGATTGAAATTTCTTTGGTGGTTTTATGTTTATTATCTTCTCTTTTGTGAATTTCCTGGGTTTTGTTTTTATTATTTTTGCCTAGTTTGTTTCCTTTTCTTTATTTAGGTAATTGTAGATGCACCATGGAAATAGAAAAATGGAAAAAGTTCAAGCTTCATAAGCACACAGACAGCCTTAGGTTGAATCTGGGACTTGTCATTTTCTGGTTGTGAAATTATGACTAAGTTCACCATTTCTTCATCTGTAAAATGGGAATAATAATAAAACCTACCTCAAGGTTATTATGAGTAATTGAGTAATAGTGATATAATAATGAGTAATAACGCATGCAAAGTGTATAACACCGTTGGACACAGTAGACAATCACACATTAACAGCTATCACTGCCCCTGCCACTACCACTGCAACCATTACTACTGTTTTAGTTCATTTGGGCTGTTATAACAAAATGCCTCAGCTTTTCAACAACAGCAATTTATTTCTCACAGTTCTGGAGGCTGGGAAGTCTAAGAGGAAGGCACCAGCATGGTCTGGTGAGGGTCGTCTTTGTTGTTCACTGCTGGTACCTTTTCACTATGTCCTCCATGGTGGAAGGGACTAGGGATCTCTCCGGAGCCTCTTTATTAAGACATTAATCCCATTCATGTGGATTCTATACTCATGACTTAAACATCTTCCAAAGTACTCCCCCTTCTAATACCAACTTTGGAGGTTAGGATTTCAGTATATGTATTCTGAGGGGACATAAATATTTGGACTATATATATATATAGCAACTATGTACTTGATTACTGCGAAGGAAAATGTGGTGGGTAGAGGAAGAAAGGCATTTTTCTACTTCTAAGACTGAAAAGACAACCTTATCAAATGAAGGAAAGTCTTTGTTAACAGAAGTAGACAGTGAAATACGTATAAAACTTGATATTATCTTTCAAACTATTACACTTCCAACTGAGTTAGTTTTCCAAAGAGCTTGATTGGCTTCAGAAACAAAACAATTGGTTAACTAATATGATTATTCTTCCAGTTGGTATCATGCAGATATAGCCAATTGGTGGGATGGAATTATTTGTTTTTCCACAAAACAAGGGGTAAGAAAGGGTAAACTTGCTGAATGATATATGTGATGCAGTTGCAAACCTTGTAAAATCCTGTGCTCTTTGCCCAGGACTACTGGACTCCTTTGTATTCTTGCACTGAAGGAATATTTGTTTCTTGGAAATTATTAACACAGATATTTCAAAACACGATTTTGCATGGGGTAAAAACAGGCTAGTGAGCTTTTTATCTATCTTTGTGAAGTGCTCGAAAAATGTAGGAGGGTAAAATAAGCTAGAATTAGTAAAATTTTATTCTGTCTCATTATCTGCCTATTACAACTGGAGAAACAAATGTACAAAAATAAGGTCAAGAAAGTTGGACAAGGTTGTAGACCCATTGGGGAGCCTTTATCCTGAATTAAAGCCAACTTTTTAATGCATAAATTAATAGTATACAAGTAAGTCAGCTAAATACTTCTTCTCTTGTTTTATGATAATTTGTGTATTTTCTTTATAAATAAAGAGAAGAGGGAGGAAGGAGGGGAGAGGAAGAGAGAGATGGAGAGAATGAATGTTATTCCATTAACTTATTACAGTAGAAATAATATTGTAATAAACTTAATAGAAAACAACAAAAGGAACCTAGATTATATAGAACAGAATAGAGTCTATTATACTATTATTTACAAAAGTAGCATTAAACCATTATTCACTCAAAAATATGGAATCAAAAATTTAGCTATCATTCACACAAAAATAATCTGTGAAAAAATATTTTGTTGTTGTTTTTTTTTTTTTTTCAATAAGTGTTCTAGGTTGAGGGAAGTCCTTCTGGAATGGCAGAGTAAACACCTTTGGATAATCAACATTTTTATAAAAGCAATGAGAACACTGACAAAATATTCAAAATCAACATTTTAGAAACTATAGCAATTAACCAAAGACTTGTAAAAATCCAAGGAATCTTTATTCAAGAAAAAGACCCAAATCTCTGTAAATAACAATTGTGAAGTGTTTAATCTTGACCTTTTCCCACTCCCCTCTCCTCAGTTTTGTGGTAACCTGGAAACTCAATAGCTTCACAATTATAGTAGCTGTGAAAACCAACAACTGAGCAGTCACTGAAGGAGGAAGAAAGAGTTTGGAACTGGCCCCAAATACTCTCATATAAAGAACTGTCCCTATTCGACCTGTTTGGCAGTTCCTGAAAAAGCCACACTTAAATTACTTGTCTTAATTTGACCAGACTCATAGCATGACCAGTGCAAATTGTCCTATTCTTAGGACATTTGTTAAAAACAATTAGCCACACCTGTATAACATCCTAGCTGCCTGAAGTGATGATACCTGTTGGAACAAATAAGAGATTGACCAAAAAACATAAAAGGAAAATCTAGGGAATGAGAGAGTTGTAGCAGTCTTTGAAAAGATCAAACATATTTCTGGGAACACAGAAAGCATGTGCAGGGCTATGTAAATACCCAGAAAATGCGTGAGAAATATTAATTTCTCATTTGTAACTGAACTTGAGTCTCTGCATAAGCAGGAAGTGAAGGTGAACACATATTTATAAAGTGACTGCTGGAATATAGAAGTCATGCCCCAACATATACACAGAGTCCCCTTGGCAAAGGCTGAGAATTTATTGATTCAAGGCACTGAAGGAAGCTTTTCTTAAATCACTAGCTGACCACTAAGCTAATGATATAGAGACTTCATGACCACACACAGCAAAGAATACAGACTTCGCAGATTAATTTAGAAAAGTCACTAGAACAAACAACAAAAGCAAGATAAACTAAGAGTGACAACAACAAATCCTTTTGGGGAATGGAATCTGATGTCCAGAATTCCACATTATACTATTTTAAATGATAAGCTTTTAACAAAAGTTATGAGACACATAAAGAAGTGAAAAAGCATGTACAATATTCCAGAATATAAAGTGAAAAAGCACATACAATATTCCAGAATATAAGCAATAAATAGAAACTTTATCTTCAGGAATCCTAGATGTTGGACTTACTAGACAGACTCAAAATCAGAACAAATGAGTTCAATGCACTAAAGAAAATTGTATCTAAAATATTAAAGGAAAGTAAGGTAGCAATGTCAGACCAAATAGGAAATATCAATTAAGAGATACAAAAAAGAACCAAATTGAAATTCTGAAAAGCTCAATGACTAGAAAAAAAAATCACTGGACAGGCTCAAGAGCAGGCAGGAGACTTGAGCCAGCAGAAGAAAATAACACACTTAAACATAGGTCAATTGAGAGTATCTAGTCTGAGGAACAGAAAGTAAATGAATGAAAAATAATGAACAGTGCTTCAGAAGCCTGTGGGATGCATTTAAACACATAACAGAAAATACATAATGGAATACCAAGAGAAGAGTAAAAGAAAGGGACAGAAAGAATATTTGAAAAAAAAAAGCAGTGGCTGGAAACTTCCCCAATTTAATGAAAACTATTAATCTAAACACCCAGGAAGCTCAATCAACTCCAAGTAGAAAAATTGGACCTTAATTTTGGACTTCTGTCTTCCAAAATTCTGGAAAAAAATAAATTTCTTTGGTTTAAGCCACCCAGTCTGGTGGCTGGCATTCTGTTAACAAAATCCTAGCAACCAAATGGAGATTTTGCCATTGAAAAGTAGGGAGCTACTGTAACAAATACCTGCAAATATGGAAGTGACTTTGTGGAAGTGGGATGGGGAAAGGCTGGAAGAGTTACAAGCCTACATTGGGAGTTAGAGAGGAGAAGGGAGTTGGGGGAAATTGAAAGGGGAGGTGAATCATGAGAGACTATGGGCTCTGAAAAACAATCTGAGGGGTTTGAAGTGGCGGTGGGGTGGGAGGTTGGGGTACAAGGTGGTGGGTATTATAGAGGACACAGATTGCATGGAGCACTGGGTGTGGTGAAAAAATAATGAATACTGTTATGCTGAAAATAAATAAATTTAATTATAAAAAAAAGAAAAATTGGACAACATGCACACAGGGTTAAACTTTCAAATGACAAAGACAAAGCAAGAGAATCATGAAAACAGGAAGAGAAAGTTGACTCATCAAGGTCAAGGGATAGTCAATAATATTGATAGCTAACTTCTCATCAGTAAAAATGGAAGCTGAATGAAATAGACTGTGAACAAAGCTATCTTTCAAAAACAAAGGAGAAATTATGGCATGCATAGATAAACAAAAGCTAAGAGTTTGTAGCTAGCTGACCTTCCCTATAAGAAATACTTAAACTCTAAAGAGAATCCTTCAGGTATAAATGAAAAGACACTTGTGAGTAGTTTGAATTCACATGAAGAAATAGAAAGCACCAGTAAATGTAAATATGGAAGTAAATAAAAAACACTATAAAAATTTCATTTACAAAGCATTTTTCCCCTCTTATTTTGATTTAAATGACAACTGCATAAAGTAATAATTATATATTTTTGTTGATAGGCACAGACTATATAAAGACATAATTTGCATGATAACAATAGCACAAAGAAGGGGAAAGGAAATGGAGCAATATAGGGGCAACAATTTTTATTCTATTGAAATTAAGATGATATTAATTGTACCTAGGCTGTTAAAAATTGAAATGTTAATTTCAATCTCTAGGACAACTATAAGAAAATAAGATAAACACTATGGATAAAAAAAGAAGAAGAAGAAAAGAAAAGAAAAAGAAAAAGAAGGGTACAATTGAAAGTAACTAACAAAGAACATAGTGAAGAAGGAACAGAGGCATAAAAAAGACAGAAGGCATACAGAAAACAAATAAAAAAGAACAAATATAAATCCTAACCTATTATTAATTACATTAAATATAAATTGGTTAAACAAACCAATAAAATGGTAGACAGATTAATATATAATTTCAAAATGGATAAAATAACTAGGTAGAGAATCAACAAGGAAAAAGGAAACTTGAATACTATAAACCAACTAGACTTAACAGACATTTATAGAACACATCACCCAACAGCACATGGAACATTCTGAAGGATATACTATAATTTAGAGTATGAAAAAGTCTCAATATTGACAAATATGTGGAAATTTAATAACACTACTAAATAACAAATGAGTCATAAAAGAAATCATAAGAGAAATTAGAAAACACTTTGAGAAGAATGAAAATGAACACACCACACAAAACTTAAGGGACTCAGCAAAAGTGAAGTTTATAGGGACATTTACAGCTCTAAATGTCTATATTTAAAAAGAAAAAAGAGGGAGTACCTAGGTGACTCAGTCTGTTAAGTGTCTGAGTCTTGATTTCAGCTCAGGTCATGATCTCAGGATTGTAAGATTGAGCCCCAAGTACGGCTCTGCACTGAGTGTGGAGCCTCCTTAAGATTCTCTTTCCCCCTCTCCTTCTGAACCTTCCCTCCTTAAAAAAAAAAAAGAAAGAAAGATTCCAAATAGTAACCTAACTTTACAATTTGAGGAAATAGAAAAAAAACTACAAGTTTGTCCCAAAGCTAGTGGAAGGAAGGAAATATTAATTGGAAGTCCAGTTTATCTATTTTTCCTTTGGTCACTTGTACTTTGGTGTCATATCTAAAAAGTCTTTGTTTAACCTAAAGTCATAAATCTTTACTTTCATGCTTTCTTTCTTTTGAGAGTTTTGTGGTTTTAGCTCATATTTGGATCTATGATCCATTTTTAATTCATATTTGCATATGGTATAAGTAGGAGCTCAACTTCCTTCTTCCGTACATAGATATCTAGTTGTCCCAGCACCACTTGTTGAAAGAATCCTTCTCCATTGTATGGCACCCTTTTTGTAAAGCAATTGGCCGTAAATGTAAGAACTTATTTCTGTATTCTAAATTTCCATTCCATTGTTCTATACATCTATCTTTATGTCAGTACCACACTACTTCTTTTTGTCACTGTAGCTAAAATTATTGTAAATTATTGTAAATTGGGAAATAGGAATCTCTCAACTTGGTTCTTGTATTTCAGAATTGTTTTGGCTCTTTTGGGTCCCTTGAATTTCCATATGAACTGTGAGATGAGCTTGCCAATTTCTAGGGAAAAAGTAGCTGGCATGCTGATTAGGGTTACACTGAACCTGTAAATCAATTTGGAGAGTATCACCATCTTAATTATATTATGCCAGTCAGTCCATGAAAATGGAATGTCTTTCCACTTATAGTGATATTCCTTGATTCCTTTCAACAATATATTATGGTTTTCAATGTGCATGTCTTGCACTCCTTTTCTTAAATTTATTCCTGTAAGATTTCAGTAGTGATGTCTTTCCTTTATCCCTTATTTTATAAACTTGACTCTTCTCTGTTTTTCTCCTGGATGGTCTAGCTAAATATTTATCAACTTTGTTGATTTTTTTTTTTTTTCAAAAACCGACTGTGGCTTGTTGACTATCTCTATTGTATTTTTTATTTCATTTATTTTAAAGTGTACCACCAGAAAGTGAAAAGACAACCTATGAAATGGGTGAAAATATTTGCAAGCATATATCTAATAAAAATCTAACATTCAAAAAATATAAATAAAAAATTTTTACTGCTCATAATTAAAAAGACAACCCAATTTAAAGTGGGAAAAAAATATTTAAACAGACCATTCTCTAAAGAAAAGATACAAGTGGCCAGTAAGCATGTGAAAAGATACTCACCACTGTTAGCCATTAGGGAAATGCAAATCAAAACTACAAAGAGTTACCACTTCAAATCCACTAGGATAACTATCACAAAAAAATAATGGAAAATAACAAGTGTTGTAGAGAAATTTAACTCTCTTATGGTGTTTATGAGAATGGAAAATGGTGTATCCACTGTGAAAAACAATTTGGCAGTTCCTCAAAAAGTTTAACACTGAGTTATCATATGACACAGCCGTTCCACTGTCAGGTATATAGAGGGAATTGAAAACATATTCACCCAAGACCTTGTACACAAATATTCACAGTAGCATTTTTCATAATCAACCAAAGTAGAAACAACCCAACTACTCATCAGCTGATGAATGGATAAACAAAAATGTAGTATATCCATACAATGTAATATAAGTCAGCTATAAAAAGAAGGTACTAATTCATGCTACAAAATGAAGTTTGAGAACATTATGCTAAAGAAAAGAAGGCAAAGAAGTCCACATATTGTGGGATTATATTTATATAAAACGTCCCAAATAAGTTATTCCATAGAAAAGAAAGTAGATTAGTCATTGCTAGGTGTTGGGGACAGCAGAGAAACTGCCATTGGTAATGACTTTCTTTTTGAGGGTAATGGAAATATCCCCAAATTTAGATAGTGGTGATGTTTGCAGAATTTGGTGACTATGATAAGAAAACACTGAGTTATACACTTAAAAAGGATTAATTTTGTGGCAAATGGAGCATATCTTAATGAAGTTGTTATTTTAAAGTGTTTAAGCTTTCATGGACTTTTTTGAATGGGGAGCATTGATTAAAATTAGCTACTTTTCTTTATTTGTTACGCTATATATTTAAAAAAATAATTCTGCAACATTCACATATGTGAAATTTGGTATGACTTAGTGGAAAGAGGATAGGATTTATAATTATAGATAAATGATTCAAAGCCAACTTGCCATCATGTAAGGAAATCTAAGCTTTAGTTTCTCCATTTGTGACACAGAAAACAACACCTGTTGTTTGGCTTACCTAAAGGTAAGCACACCTAACACAACGTGTAGTATAGAGAAAGAAGAACTCAGTAAAAACTAGCTCGATTTAAATAATGGAAATGATGAAATATTTATTTAGGTCGTACTCCCTAGAGCAGGATTTGGCAAAGTATGGCTAAAGATCCAGCTGCCATTTCTTGCAAATAAAATTTTATTGTGAGAGAGGCCTATTGGTCTATCTGTAAGCCTAAAATACTATCTGGCCTTTGAAGGAAGTATTTGCTGATTTCAGTCCTAGAGGACAAGGATGTGGTAGGGTGGAGTAGGGTGTGGCATAATATGTAAAACAGGTTACTTTTTACTAGTACCCAGGTAGCAGTGTCCTGTCTCTCTAAAGCTACCTCACTATGGAGAAGTCAGGGACAAAGAGACTCATATGGTCTTTTTTTTTTTTTTTTAAGAATTTATTTATTTATTTGACAGAGAAAGAGATCACAAGCAGGCAGAGAGGCAGGCAGAGAGAGAGAAGGGGAAGCAGGCTCCCTGCTGAGCGGAGAGTCCGATGCGGGACTTGATCCCAGGACCCTGGAATCATGACCTGAGCAGAAGGCAGTGGCTTAACCCACTGAGCCACCCAGGCGCCCAGAGACTCATATGGTCTTTTGCAAAGTAAATTTGAGATCCACATTCCAATACTATTGACTCAACACACAGTGATAATGAGCAAAACTTAGTTTGCTGTCCCAAATAAGCATCAGCATATTTAAAGGAAGGGGGATAGTGTGGCATGGTGACTAAAGGTCATTGGAAGAGACAAAGAAAAACAAATTATGGATTGTGAGAAAATGCTATGAAAGCAGCAAACAGGTGATAAGATACGGAATAGTGGGAAGAAGGATACATGAAATGGAATAATCAGAGAAAACCCTCTAAGAAGTAATATTTGATCGGAAAACAAACACTGTGGAAGAGCTTGGAGTGTTCACTAGAGTGCAGTGTGAGAGGAGCAGTATTTCTAAAGGCGAAATCATGGAGGTAGAAATGAAATCTGTCAAACTTAACTTTGTAGGCACAAAAAAGATTTTTAAAAATTTTAATTTGATGGGAAACCTTGGGAGTATTTGAGAATAATGTAATTTGATACATTTTTTTAAAAGATTTTATTTATTTATTTGACAGACAGAGATCACAAGCAGGCAGAGAGAGGTAAGCAGGCTCCCCGCTAAGCAGAGAGCCTGATCCCAGGACCCTGGGATCATGACCTGAGCTGAAGGCAGAGGCTTTAACCCACTGAGCCACCCAGGTGCCCCTTGATACATGTTTTTAAAATATCGCTCTAGGGGCGCCTGGGTGGCTCAGTCAGTTAAGCGTTGACCTTCAGCTCAGGTCATGATCCTGGGGTCCTGGGATTGAGCCCCATGTGGGGCTCCCTTCTGGGTGGGGAGCCTGCTTCTCCTTCTCCCTCCACCATTCACTCCGCTTGTGCTCTCTGGCTCTCTCTGTCAAATAAATAAATAAAACATTTTTTTAAAAAAATCACTCTAGTTGCAGCTCTTATAATGTGTTCTTTTGTTTTTACCCATTTCTTCTAGATTTACATTTCTAGATTTACATTTCAAGTTATTCAAGTCTTTGCTTATTGCAATTTTTATTTCCTTTCCTAATGGACTGGCTCCCAAACCGCTCAATGCTGCTTTTTCCCCAAGACCTGAGCAAAGGTCTAACAATCCTTGGACATTGTATAGGACGGCAAATACTTGGGTAATTTAGTAATGACCACTTCCATGCATCTCTCGATAACTTGAAAACAAAGGAAGATCTGTGGCCTGCAAATTTCCTGTATAAATTATAGTTACTTTTCATGTTAAAAACAAGGTAGCATTCATTTTTCACTGTGTGCTAAATATTATGTCTTTGAGTTATTTATCCAAAATGCTCCAAATTCCCTCATGCTGAAACTACAGCCAGCACCTCTCTATCCCTATCTCTGTTAATCGCTAATCTGTTCTGTTCCCTATAGTTTTACTTTCTCCAGAATGTAATATAAATAGAATCTTACAGCATGTATCCTTTTAAGGCTGGCTTTTTTCCACTTAGCACACGGTTTTGAAGTTCACTCAAGTTGTTTTATGTATCTATAATCTCTTCCTTTTTATTGATGAATAGTTAGTATTCTGTAGTATGGGTGTGGTAGCTCGTTTATTCATTCAACAGTTCATGGACATGTGAGTTATTTCCAGTTTTGGTAGTTATGAATAGTGCTACAAAAAACATTTTCATCTGAACACAACGTTTCTTTTATTTTCTTTTTTTCCTTTTGACTAAATTCCTAAATGTGGGATTGTTGAGTCATTCAGTAATTCTATGTTGACCTTTGTAAGAAACTGACCATTTTCCAGAGTAGTGTACCATTTTGCATTCCCACCAGCAGTATAAGAATGACCCACTTTCTGCCCATACTTATTAATATTGTATGTTTTCTGAATATATGTACTGTGTCCAAAGACTATAAAACTTAATACAGTTAAGATGTTAATATCCCCAAATTGATACATAATTTAGCACACAAACAAAACCCCAACGTGATTCTTTGTAGATACAGGCAAGCTGATTCTGAAAGATCTGTATAGAAAGGTAAAGAAACTAGAATAGTCCAAAAATTTTTAGAAAAAAGTGATCTTTTAAAAAGTTAAACAACAGCACCATTAACAGACCAAGAGAAAAAGTAAAAATAATTTCTTAATATCATCAAATATCTAGTAATGTTCAATTTCCCCACTTGTCTCAAAAATGTTTACTTTACATTGTGTTTGTGTCAGTAACTAAACAACTTTTATAGAATGTAATTAATTATTAGAGAAAAGAAGATTAAAGATCAGCAAATTACATGAAGATAGGCAGAAATATCCTTTAAAAACATTAGAAAATTGAATGCAGAGTTCTACTACAAGGATACTATATCACGACCAAGTGGGGTGACCCCAAAAATGCAAACATTGTTTAACATTTGAATATAAATGAACATAACTCACCAAATGGATAGAATAAATCAGAAAAACCATATGATCATTTCAATAGATGCAGAAAAAGTGTGTGGTAAAATTGAAAACATGTTCATTACAAACTTCCCAGCAAACTAAGAATAAAAAGTAAGTTTCTAACTTTGATAAATGTTATTTTCAGCTTAATTTACAATTGATTCTCAGCTTAATTCACAATGATAAATCATTATTTGTGTACCCTTAGTATCAGAAATAGAGCAAAAATATTTACTCTCCTGACTAATCTTTAACATGTTACTGAATGGCCTAGAAAACAAGAAAAAAATACACATAACAATGCAAATATGAATATTAGAAATAATTAACAAAAAATGTTACAGAACTCTACACATAAGACTACAAGATATTTCCCAGAGAAATTAGTGATATCAAAATTATTTATGGATTGGAAGACATAATCTTATTCATATGTCAAT
The DNA here is from genome assembly GCF_022355385.1 of Mustela nigripes. Classification (NCBI taxonomy): domain Eukaryota; kingdom Metazoa; phylum Chordata; class Mammalia; order Carnivora; family Mustelidae; genus Mustela; species Mustela nigripes. The sequence continues at coordinate 10,708,844 of NC_081575.1, forward strand.
TTTCTACTAATCATTCTATAGACTTACTATAATCCAAATAAAAACTGAAGCAGGCTTTTTAAAATGAGAAATTGACAAGCCAACTGTAAAATTCATATGGAAATTCAAGGCTCCAGAGCAGCCAGAAAAATGTATGACTTAAACTATCTGTCTTCAATATGTATTGTGAAGCTACATTAAACAAGACAGCATGGTACTGGCATAAAGATAAATAAATTAAAGAACAGCATAGACGATATACATCTAGACCCAGACATACACAATCAATTGATTTCCAACAAAGGTGATAATGAAATTCAATGGAAAGAAGAATCTTTTCAGCAAGTGGTGCTGGAACAACTTGATATCTATATTAAAACAAATGTATGGGGCGCCTGGGTGGCTCAGTGGGTTAAGCATCTGCCTTCGGATCAGGTCATGATCCCGGGGTCCTGCGATTAAGCCCAACGTGGGGTGTGTGTGGGGGGGTCCCTGCTCAGTGGGGAGTTTGCTTGTCCTTCTCCCTCTGCCCCTACCCTCTGCTTGTGTGTGCTCTCTCTCTAATAAATAAATAAAATCTTTAAAAAGAACACAAAATAAATAAATTGGAATTAATATTTTAAAAAACTCTGCTCATCACAGGATACCATTAAGAAGACAAAAATAACAAAACAAAACATAGACATAGAAACCATTTTCACAATGCACATATCTGACAAAGGACTTGTATCTGAATGGTTAAGAAATTCTTACTAACCGATACCAACAAACAACTAAAACTGGAAAGTATTTGAATAAATACCTTACAAAAGAAGATACAGAAATAGCCAATTAGTTCATGAACAGATACTTAACATTATTATAATTTAGGAAAATGCGAACTCAACCCAAAAGAAATATCACTATACACATTGGAATTGCTTACATGAATGAAAATACAAGGTTTTGGCAAGGATGTAGAATGACAGAAACTTTCCTATATTGTTGCAGTATAGCATGGTGTTTTCACTCTGGAAAAAAAATTTTAGCATTTCTAATAAAATTAAACCTCTATCTGAACACTATGACACAGCAACTCTCCTAGGTATTTACCAGGAGAAATAGATGCCTACATAGTTCATAAGACTTGTACCAAAATATGCATGGCAGTATTCTTCATAATAGCCCAAACTGAAAGCAACCCAAGTGTCCATCTGTTATTTTCATGCACTTATAGTCCACTCAGCAATAAAATAACAGAGTAATGATACATGGATGAATCTCAAAAGTTTATTCTAAGCAAAGGAAGCTGGAAATAAAGGAGTATACACTCTACGATTTTGTTACTATGACCTTCTGCGACAGGCACAACTAACTTATGGTAATGGTAATAAAACTCAGAATGACTCCTGGAGACGGGTTAATTGGAAAGAGACACAAAGCTTTCTGAAACGTTGGAAAGGTTCTGTATCTTGATGTGGGTAATGATTATTCAAATATATACATTACCCAAATGCATCACACTGTACACTTAAGAATCTGTGCATTTGAATGTACATAAATTATACCTCTATAAAAAAAAAAGAACTGGCTTTTAAAAATTTAATTGTTTAGTAGTTATGTAAACTATTTACCTAGTTTCAACTTCCAATCACTTGTCTTCATACCAATACCTCTCCATATACTTTGTTTTCTGGAAATTTTTCTCTAATAGATTCTTCATGAAAGGCTCATGGGAAGAATACTCTGATTTCTTCCATATCCATAAAAGTTTTTTTTTGTTTGTTTTTTTTGGTCTTTTCCCTTGGCTGCATATAAAATCCTCAGGTCATATTTTCTTTCCTCAAGTATATTAGATACATTTTTTCCCCTTGCCTTTTGGCAAAGAACTGTTGTGAAATCTGATGACAATTTGCTTTTCCTTTCACTAACACACAGCTTGCTGCCTGGATGTTTGAAGTTTTGATGTCCCCTTAAAGTCAAATTGTTTTTTACCTGAACGCCTTATGCTCCTGAAAATTTCCAACTGATTTTCCCGGATATACCTTTTGTACTTTTGATATTAATTTAAAATCTTCATTTATTTTACAAAAGTTTTTTTGATTTAAAATTTTTGTTGGCTAATTTGTTTGGGTTTATGTTTACTTGCATTTGTTTTGTTTCTTTCTGGGACAGAAAGAGATTCATCCATAAAATCTGATTTCTATCTTCTATCTTCTATATATATCTATAGATACATCTATATCTCTCTTAAAACCTTTTTGGTCTCTTTCTTCCTTTCTCCCTAAATTTAAAAAAAAATTTCTTATTTTCCATGTTTTCTTATTCTTAAGGCATTTTCCATGGCTTTAGTTTGGTTATTTTTTTCTAGTTCATTTTTCAATTATATCATATATATTTTTTTTCATTTTGAATTCCTTCTTAGATTCTGATAGTTTTTCAACCTGTCCTTTTTCTTTAATAATCTTTTTTTTTTTTTTTTAGTTTGTACAATCATATCTCTTGCTGTTTTATACCTTCTATAACTTTCTGGGAAGATTTCTTACACTATTCATCTGTTTTGTGAGCGTATCTTTCCAGTTGTGTTCTCATTGTATATAGGGACATTATTTTGTTCATTATTCTCTCTTTTTCCTATAATAATATTTCATGGGATTTCACCACAATTGATTTCTGTTGCTTAATGTTTAATTAAGATGAACTTAACTTGGTTCTAAAAGGAAAACAATGGGAAGGTGAAGAAACAGGTGGAATAGGCAGCTCTAAGAGCCTCTCTATAAAAAAATTGAAAAATCAAGCAAAACCTCTGAATCACTTTTGTCACAACTCTGGAAAATAGTCAAAGATTCACAGCAGCCAAGCATGTGCTGCATTAAGATAAAGGGCAACTTTTACATAATAGGAGATATTTGTGTCATTATTATTTGCCTTTACCTTAACCCTTTCCCCCAGGTCAGTGGTGGCCTTGAAACTTACTTAACAGTCTACACTTCCAGTATGAAACTCTGGTCTCTGATTCCGGTGCAGTAGAGCAGATGTTATTTACAAAGATTTTGTTTTTCTGCTGTAACCAGTGTAGAGGCTACCTAACAGATAGAGGCAAAGTGTCTGACTTGGTTTTACCTCATTGGGAACTAGCTCACTTAGGATGGAAAAGTAGTAAGCATCCCTCAAAAAACACTTTGAGGCAAACAAACCACCTGCAGCTGTCTGAGGCCAAAATTATGGTTAAGCATCAGAAGTCTGGAAGGAAAAGCTGGGGAGAGCTTCTCTGAAATACAGGGTATTGAAAAATACTCATGTAGAACAGGGAATTTAGAAAACCATACACGTGCCTAGGGTAGGATATGTGCTCAGAATAGACCTAAGAAGACAGCATTTTCAACTTGGGTTGATCTCTAGGCTCTGCAAAGGTTACTTTTCTTCTTTTCTTCTTTTAAACTGTTTTCTTTAGCAATATTCAAGTGCCCCCTTACATACTACTAAGTATTATATATTATTATTTTGAACTAAATTCAATCTTGAGCAGTAGTGAAATGAACCCTGAATTGTTTCTTATTGGCTTAATAATTAATTATTTTTTATTTCAAACACTCCAAATTATTTCTTAGGTATATCACAAAGATAGAATCTTATATAATTTTCTATTAGTAGGTTTTCTAATTTTCTATTGGTGCTTTTAAGTTTTTATTTTAATCACTGGGTGCTCATCACAGGTGCACTCCTTATTTTTTGTTTTATTTTTTTCATTATTAGGTTTAGTTACCCAACCCTCATTTTGTTTCCTGGAGTCCAGAGTCTGTTATGGTTTGTCTCCCTCTCTGATTTCTTCCCATTCAGTTTTCCCTCCCTTCCCCTACGGTCCTCTGTGCTAATCCTTATGTTCCACATATGAGTGAAACCATATGATAATTGTCTTTCTCTGACAAGTACATTCTTCAATCCCCATCACCTATTTAACCCATCCCCCTCTTCCCTCTGGTAAACATCAGTTTTACTCAAACGTTGAGAATCTGTTTCTTATTTTCTCTCTCTCTTTTTCCTCTGCTCATTTGTTTTGTTTCTTAAATTCTACATTTAAGTGAACTCATATAGTATTTGTCTTTCTCTTACAGGCTTATTTCACTTAACGTAATACTCTCAAGGTCCATCCAAGTCATTGCAAATAGCAAGATTTCATTCTTTTTTATGGCTGAGTAATATTCCATCGTGTATGTATACCACTTCTTCTTTATTCATTCTTCAGTTGGTGGATACTTGGGCTGCTTCCATCTTGGCTATGCTATAAACATCAGGGTGCATGTATCCCTTTGAATTAGTAGTTTTGTATTCTGTGGGTAAATATCCAGTAGTGCAAACACTGGATCTATTTTTAACTTGTTGAGGAACCTCCATACTGTTTCCGGAGTGGCTGCACCAGTTTGAAGAGAATGCCAGTTTTAAAGTGCTGAAAAAAACTCCACGAAAATTCCATATTCAGCAAATGAAGGAGAAATTAAGAAATTCCCACATAAACAGTAGCTGAAGAAGATCATTGCTAATAGACATACAAGAGAGGCTAAAAGGAATTCTCTAGGCTGAAATTAAAGGACACTAGATAGGAATCTGAAGTCATATGTAGACATTTAAACAACAGCAGCAACTGTAGTAAAGATAACTAATAGGTAAATAGAAAAGTCAGTATTGTACTATTGATTTATAGTTTTTTTTTAATTTCCTAAGTGTTTTAAGAGACTATGCATAAAGTAATGAATTATAAGTCTATGTTAATGGAGACAGAATGTATAAAGATATAATTTGTGACAACCACAACATGGAGAAGAGGGACAGAGCTCTAAATGAACAAAGATTTGCTAGCTACTGAAGCTAAGTTGATATTAACACAAACTAGATTTTTAGAAATTTAAAGTGTTAATTGTAATCCCCATGGTAAACACAAATGAAATATCTAAAAATACATACAAAGGAAATGAGAAGGAAATAAAAATGGTACACTACAAAAAATTAAATACAAAATAAGGCAGTAATAGAAAAGAGAACAAAAAAGTATAAGACATATAGAAAACAAAGAGTAAATGTTAGAAATAAGCCCATCTTCTCTGATACCTGCTGACTCTGTTCCTCTCTCCCTCTTTGATTGAATTTACTCTTTCATCTATCACTATAATCTCTGTCCTATTCAATTTGCAATCTATTTCCACAAGTTTCTCCCCAGTTATTGTTGTTGTTGATAGTTTTGTTTGCTTATTCTTGAGACTTCACAGACCCCGTGGCACTCCAGCACACTCTCATCTATTAATCAGAACCTGCAAAGCTCCTACACCATTGTAACTACTTTTCTTACATCAGTCCATTGAACATTCTAATTACTACTTTTTGATGACTAGGACCATTACAATACTTTAGCTTCCCTCCAATTACTCCAGCATAGTTGCTCTTACCAGACAATCCTTTTCCCTTCAAGTGGTTCTCCCCACCCACTCTTTTGTGTTTCATGGTAATTCCTCTCACTTAATTTTGCTGTAGATATTATTTGCGGGTTTAAAATTTTTCTGTTCATGTTACTCTACCTTGTGGGAGAATTTATTGAACACACTCACACACACTCACTCCATTATGGCTCCCATCTTCCCAGAATGTTCTTCCCTCAAATTTCCTCTTGTCATGGTTTATCTAGGCTTTCTAGCTAAAGTGGGAGACAGATTAGATAACCACTAGAGTGAAACTTCAGTGGCTAGAGACACTAGTTTTCAAAGGAAAACATTCATGTGCATCTGCTAGAAACTAAGGGGCCTCAGAACTGGGAACCAGATTTTTCTTAATTGGATTTGCATGTCTCAGTCACCTCTACTTTTTCCTTACCTTAGTTTGGTGTAGATTTGTGTAAAGGACTTTTAAGTGATGGCTAAGCTTGAAATGATATTGAGATCTCAGTTAGGCATGCATTTGCAGCTCAGTGAGATTTCCCATTGGTAGCTTAATTCATGCCCCAATAGTTTATTTAACTTTTTTTTTTGTTCTCGAAACACAGTGTCATCTGTTTGAAACTATTGTTTTAGTTGTTCAGTGAGTTTCTTACCTGAATAATTTGACATACTCAGCAGCTCTGTTTAAAGAAAGGACTCCAAGGTCTTTCTTTTTTAGAGGCAAAATGTGTGTCAGAGGGGAATTAGGAAGGAATTACCTTTGTTTAATGAATACTAAAGTAAAAAAAGGATTAAACATCTCTACAAATAGCCAGATCCCATGGGCCTCTTGACTTTAAAGATTGTGGAAGGTAATTATATAGTGTAATTAAATTATTTTAATTCAATTTCAAACTTTGCTTCATGAATAGAAAATATTTCCTGTTCTGAATAGGGAATACCTTTCTTTCAGTTAAATTCTCCTTTGGGATAGAAGATACTTTGTCATTTAAATGTAAGCAACAGAGACAGAGTAAATTTAAAAATAGAAAAACAACAAAAACGTTCACTGTTTTGATCTCTTCCATTCTATAAATTTTTGGATTGAATTTAGCATTTGTACATAATGTTATTGGCAAGAAACTCAAGTAAGCCTTTAAAACTTGGCTTGGTATAAATGTTCAACCATAGTAGACTATAGAATAGACTTGTTGCTTTGTGATTTTCTTACCAGTTATCAAGAGACACTTCCATATCAATTTTAAGATATGAGTTTATAAAATAACTGAAGACATTTTTATGGCCATTTGAATTGTTGGTAGAGCCTGGAAAGTCATTGGGATATAGTGGAATGATTGAACAAGTGTGTGACAAACTCCTGGACTCATTAGTTCTACTCCAAGGATAATTTTGTTTAACCTCTCTAAATTTCAGTTCCCTCATGTGCAGAATGAGGAGTAGGGCTAGGTAATTTCTTAGGCCCTTATCTACTCTAACATTCTGTAGGCCCTCAGTAACAATAAGCACACTTAAAAGTAGTACGTACATAGTCTACTAGTATTTTATAGATGAGGAAGTTGTGACTCAGAGGTTAAGTGACTTGCTCACAGTGACACATCTAGGAAGTGAAGGAGCTAGAATTGTGACTCAGAACCTGGCGATGCTTCTCTATAGCCATGTAGAGAAAAAAATATAATTACTGTTCCTTTCTGTGATTGACTTTCCACTCATAACTTTCTGTGTGCAAGTCTAAAGCCAATGGTAGAGAAGAGAACACTGAGCACTTGTAAGACCAGTAACACTGACAGCACTGTAAGGAAAACAAAGAGGCCTTCAATGAGTAGACTTGGAATTTATAAATCCAGTTCATGAACATTTCAAAACAAAATAAACAGGATGGAATCAAGAGTGTGAGAAGAAAACCACTTTTTTTTGAAAGATCCTCAAGGGTTAATATGCCACCACATTACCCTGGAAAGATTCTTCTCATGGACAGAAACCTCTTTGGTTTCCTCATATGTTTGTCTCCTTCTACTAGAAATAAAACTTTTGTGAAGTGAGACAATATCTGATTTATTTCTGTATCACCCAGTTCAGAACCTGGCACTAAGTGGACTTGATGAATATATGTAATGAATATATGTAATTATTTAGAAATTGTATTGCAGGAGATAATTTATCTTTTTTTACCTGAAGATTAATTTATTTATTTGAGAGAGAGTGAGTGCAGGGGGAGGGGCAGAGGGAGAGGGAGATAATCTCAAGCAGACTCCCCATTGAGCACAGAGCCTGAAGTAGGGCTCAATCTCATGACACTGAGATGATGACCTAAGCTGAAATCAAGAGACAAACACTTAACCAACTAAGCCACCCAGGCACCAAGACAATTCATCTTTTATTAATAGCTGAAGTAGCTGTCATATACTGAATTAATATTTATCAAATACCTACTATGTGCCAGGCATTCCTCTAGGTTATACAAGGAACAAAATAGACACATTTTTCTGACCTCATGGAGCTTATTTAGGAAGTAGAGGAAGACAAGACAAGAAACAAAAAAGAAGTAAAACAGATTGTATATAAATGTTGATAAGTGCAGTGAGAAAAAATAAGGGAAAGAAGAAGGAGAGGGGATGTCAAAGTATGGGATTATTATATTTCTAAATAGGGAGGACAGTAGAGCCTTCACCGAAAAGGTCACATTTAAACCAATTGGACACATTTGCCAGGAGAGGGCCAGATGCTTCACAATCATGTACTGATTTGTTAGGGCTGTGACTGCAGAGTATACCACAAGCTGGGTGGCTTAAACAATAGACATTTATAGCCTCACAGTCTGGAGGTTAGAAGTCCTAGATCAAGGTGTGGGCAGATTGGTTCTTTCTGAGGGCTGTGAGGGAAGGATCTATTCTATGCCCCTCTCCTTGACTTATAGATAGCCATCTTCTCCCTATGTCTTTTCACATCGTCTTCCCTCAATGTTTTCTCTATGTACAAATTTCTCCTTTTTTTTTTTAACAACACCAGCCATACGGGATTAGAGCACACACTAATGAATTCATTTTTTGATTATCTCTGTAAAGACCCTATCTCCAAATAAAGTCACATGCTGAGGTACTGAGGTTAAGACTTCAACATATGAACTTTGGGGTGCTAAAATTCAATCCAAAAAGTGCATTATTTCATTTAATCCTAATAATAATTCTATGAGGCAAGTATTGCTAAGCATGTTGGATACAAGGATGAATGGTATTTCATCCTTTTCATTCATCCATGGATGGAAAAAGATAACACAAATATACAGATAATTCTAATATGGATGACACGAACAGAAAGAAATACATAGAAGAATACCTAACTACCACTTGGGTGGAACCAGAAGTGTAACTGAAAGCTAATTGGGAGAGGATATATCTCACCTTAGCCTTGAGAACCAGAAGAATTTAGCTACATAAAATGTGGAGGAGTGGTGGTAGGAAGGAAGGGAACTAACTATTCAAGGCAGGAGAGCAACTTATGTATATGTTAGAGGGATACACAGAGTATGGAGTATTCTGGGAACCATGGATATGAATAAAACCATTTTTATGGGGTTTGTTAAATAGGCAAAAAAATGATACATTGTATTGTGCCAAGATGATTTTCAGCTTGCCTTTAAGTTTTGCAAATGTGACTACATTCAACAAGCACCATGAGAGAGACACAACCTGCCAGCTTAATTAAGTTTCTGAAATGCTTCTGGGCAAAATTAATACGTGTGGATACCAGCCCAAATCATTTGGAATGAACACACTTCAGCTTACACAAAACTCCATGAAATGCAGGAGTATTAAAAAATTTGAATATAGTAATATTGATAATGGTGGTTAGAGGATTGTTCATCCTTTCCCTGGATACCTTTTCTCATTGGTCATTTCAAAGTCAATATGGTTATCAGAACCTTTCAGAGAAAAATTAAAACTTCGGGGCTATGTGGCCATAGCCTTCTATGTATATTCTAGTAAACCCAAGTGGATAGAAACAAAATAAACTTAATTCCAGTGTAAAGTTTACTTATCCTTTGAAGAAGGTGATGCTAAATATTAGTGCGAAGTAAACACATATTCTCTTGCTGATCATCTCAGATGTGGGCCAACTGGCAAAATCAAGACTGAACTTTCTCTTCTTTCTGTTTCTAGGATGTATTTTTTATTTTAAAGAGAGAGAGAACACAAGAGTTGTTGGGGGGAGGGAGGGAGAGACAGTCTTAAGCAAACTCTGAGCTTAGTGTGGAGCCCAACCCAGGGCTTGATCTCATGACCCTAAGGTTAGGACCTGAGCCGAAACCAAGAGTTGGACACTTAACCACTGAGCCATTCAGGTGTCCCTCTAGGATGTATTTTTATCAATAAGGCGAAGTGTATAAGAAGTAATGAGGCCCACATGTACAAAGTCCTTCATGATTGGCAAAGCCTTTTCATATCCATCATTTCAAATGGCCTCTACATCTACTCTGTGAGGATAACAGGATGGAAATTATGATTCTCATTTCATAGAATAGAAAAACTGAGGATCTGGGAGTTGTTTTCAATGATACAATCAGGAATGGGGCCAGCACTAGCACTCTAAAATTTGGACTATTATTCCAGTGTTTGAACATATCAAAGTATGAGTTTTACTATGCTATATTATTAAGCAACTCCACCTCAACACCCTGATTTTCCTAAAAAGTCTCAGACCCAAGATTATATGAAATCTTACAAGGCAAAAATAAAATAACTTTATGTCTTATAAGCACAATTATAAGCACAATTGCCAACCAGTATAAGATCTGTATTTGTACAACTGTATTCTCAAATTACATTTTCAAAATCCTTGAAATATCTCATAAGATTGTGTGTGTGTGTTTGTGTTCATTCTTATGGTCATCTACAAATAAATAAATAAGCAAGTTTTGTATGCTCATCCCTTATCACCTGTGTGATCACCTTAGACATAGGTACTGCATGTGATTTGAGAGACCCTGTATGAGTTTGTGGTCATGATGCCATTGGCACCATGGCTAATTTGCCAACCAGAGGTATATAGCTAACTGACCTTTGTTTTGATGAATGAGAGCCAAATGATGTCTTTGTATGTCATCTGAACAAGGTTTTCACAGTATGAATACAGCAAATTGTGGGAGAATCAAGTCATGATCCAACACACCTTAATTTAGGTGTGTAGCACCCACAGCAGCCTGTAACACAGCAGTCACCATTGTATTCACCTGGTGAGCTACAATGTAGTTTTAGTGAGCTGTCTTCCATCACATTTAATTAATGTAGCTACTTTAAACATTATTGTTTATTTAGGTTTTCTTTGTGTTTAATTGCCCAGTGTGTTTTTATGTGATAGCCATAGAAATATAAGCATAACAAGTTTACACCTAGTGCTAAGTTGGCATATACTTAAGTAACATATGTTAAAATAAACATAATTTGGTTAACACCAGAGATAAGAGGCTCTACCTGTGACACAATTTGGAAAGACACTGAACTATGTGGCTTCTAACAGTCTAGCATTCTAAAATTTAGCATTCTAAAATTTGAAAGAAGAGCCTGTTCTGCCTATTCTTATTCTATGGCCATGAGTGTTCATAGAAGAACTGAAGAATCAATCCAATACATATCTCTGAGCTGCTACTATATGGTTTACCATGATGTGTGCCAAGAGTAGACAGAGACAATGCAAACACAGTCCTGGCCCTTAAAAAGTTAACTGTCTAGAAAACAGCTTGAGTCCACCACTGCTTGACTCTGCCTAGGTTGACTCTGATTTCCAACTTTAAGATTTATAAACACTTTGAGCCTGTTTCAGAGAAGCAACCAGATATAGCCCCACTTCTTGAGGAGCTCTGTATAGCATTCAGTGAAGTCTGCTTTCCTGTGGTTCTCTAAATGTATTAAGACTTGAGCATGGTCTGGGTGGAACCATCTTCTAGGGAGAAAGCTTGTAGAATAAGTAACCTTCACAGAAAGTTGAGGGATATTCATAGAAACACTAAAGTGAAGTAAACAAGTGCAAGTCAACAGAGATATCTCCGAGTTGCCTTTTAATATAAATAATGGCAATTATTTACATAGCAAGGCAGGGTGTGGTAAGATGGTTGGAGTTGGATTTACAGGAGCAGATTTCTTTTGGGCTCTTTTTTCCATTTTACCTTCATTGCCCTCAATTAGGTGCTGATAAGATAATTGAAACTAAGATACATGGGTGTGATTGACTTAAGAAACAGCACCCCTGGAGGGCCTCAGGTTTCAAAAGGGTAGCTTATCTGTAGTGATAGTCACAGTAATTAGAGCGACATGGAGGGCATAACTTCTGTCCTATTGTAGGTAGGTTCATGGTATCCTCCAGCTGGTAGGAAGTATAGTGCAAAGGGAGTAAGGGTAGTCCCATCAGCCTCTGACTACTTGGACCACAGCAATAGCCACTTCCTTGGTCTACATGCTTCTATTCTGGCCCCTTATCTCCACCCTCATACAGTCCATTTTCCATATAGTAGGTAAAGTGACCTTTTATTTTTTAAGATTTTATTTATTTATTTGAGAGAGAGGATAGAGAGAGAGTGTTAGCAGGGGAGCCCCAGAGAGAGAGAGAGGGTGAAGCAGGGTCCCTACCAAGCAGGGAGCCCAGTGTGGTGCTTGATCCCAGGACCCTGAGATCATAACCTGAGCTGAAAGCAGCTGTTTAACCAACTGAGCCACCCAGGCACCCCCAAAGGGACCTTTTAAAAAGAGTAATTAGTTCATGACACTCCCAATGTCCAAAACCCTTTAGTGGTTCATGGGTACATTTAGAATAAAATCCAATGGACTTAAAGATCTTATAAGATCCAATTTTCTTTATCTTCTCAAAAAACAGTTGCTAGCTTCACAGAACCATTGTTTTTCTGGTCTCTCTTTCATTTATTTGTTTAGGAGTGTGCTGTTTAACTTCCAAATATTTGCAAATTTTCCAGTTTTCCTCCTGTTACTAATTTCTAGCTTCATACCATTGTAGTAAGAAATACTACGTGATATCACAATCTTCTTAAATTTGCTAAGACTTGTTTTGTGTCCTAATATATGATCTATTCTGGAGAATGTTCTGTGTATGCTCAAGAAGAATGTAGATTCAGCTGATGTTGGGAGAAAAGTTCTGTAAATGTCTGTTAAGTCCATTTGCAATAAAGTATAGTTCAAGTCTAATATTTCCTTAATGGTGATCTATCTGAATGATCTATCCATTGTTGAAAGTGAGATATTGAGGTCTCCTACTATTATTGAATCGCTCTCTACTTCTCCCTTCAGACCTCTTAACATTTGCTTAATATATTTAGGTGTTCCAATATTGGGTGTATCTATATTAATAATTGTTATATCTTCCTAGTGAATTAACTCTTATCCTTATATAATGACCTTCTTTGTCTCTCTTGTTGTACTTTTTGACATAAAGCCTATTTATCTGACAGAAGTATGGCTATCCCAGCTCTGCTTTGGTTTCCATTTGCATAAAATATCTATTTCCATCCCTTTACCTTGAGTGTATGTGTGTCCTTAAATTAAAGGGAGCCCCTTGTAGTCAAGCATACAGCTGAGTTTTTTTTTTTAATTCATTCAGCTGATTTTTGTCTTGATTGGAAAATTCAGTCCATTTACATTTAGAGTAATCATTGATCAGTAAAGGCTTTACTATCATCATTTTGTTAAATATTTTCTGTTTTGTAGATTTTTTTTGTTCTTTTCTTCCTTTCTTGATGTCTTATTTTATGATCTGGAGATTTTCCATAATGGCATGCTTAGATACCAAGAAGAAATGGATAAATTCTTAGAAACATACGTTAGAAGCACACACACCAAGACTGAATCTTGACAAAATAAGAAATCTGAATATACCTATAACTCATAAAGAGATTGACTCAGTAATTAAAAACCTCCCAAAAAAGGGGGAAAAAAGCCCAGGACCAGATGGCTTCACTAGTAAATTATAACAAACATTTAAAAAAAATTAATGCCAATACTTCTCAAAGTCTTCCAAAACTGAAGAGGATGCAATACTTCCAAACTCATTTTACAAGGCCAGTATTACCCTGATACCAAAACCGAAGACAATACAAGAAATGAGAATTCCAGGCCAATATCCCTGATGAGCAAAGATGCAAAAACTCCTAACAAAACACTAGCAAAGTGAAACTACAGCACATTAAAAGTATCATACACCATGATTAAGTGAGATTAATCCCTAGAATGTAAAGATAATTCAACATAAGAAAATAAATAAATGCAATATACCACATTAATGGAATGAAGGAAAAAAGTTATCTCAATAGATACACAAAAACATTTGAGAAAGTTCTATATCCTTTCATAATAAAAGTTCTAAAAAAATTAGGTATAGAAGGAATATGCCTTAACACAATAAAGGCTATTTATGATAAGCTCATAGCTAATGTCATACTCAATGGTGAAAGGTAAAAGTTTTTCTTCTAAGATCAGGAACATGACAAGAATGCCCATTTTCACCACTTCTATTCAACATACTACTAGAAGTCCTAGCTAAAGCAATCAGGAAAGACAAAGAAATGAAATGCTTTCAAATCATACAAGAAGTAAAGACAAATCCAATATGGTAACACTGAAATGGGGGGGGGACTGTACTCTGAAACAGAGAGTAGTGGCCCAGTGACTGCCAGGGCCCAAGGCATGCAGAAAATGGGAGATGTTAGTCAAATAGCACAAACTTTCAATCATAAGATGAATAAGTTCTATGGATCTATTGTACAGCATGGTGACTACAGTTAATAATATTATGTTGTATATATGAAATTTGCTAAAAGAGTAAATCTTGACCATTCTCACCACAAGAAATTTTAAAAGGACACTATGTGAGGTGATAGATGTGTCAAATAACTTGATTCTGGTAATCATTTCACATATCAATCAAATTGTCACATTGTGCACTTTATTTTTTTTAACATTTTATTTATTTGAGATAGAGACAGTGAGAGAGAGCATGAGCAAGGAGGTCAGAGGGAGAAGCAGACTCCCCATGGAGCAGGGAGCCTGATGAGGGACTCAATCCCGGGACTCCAGGATCATGACCTGAGCCGAAGGCAGTGGCTTAACCAACTGAGCCACCCAGGTGTCCACATTGTACACTTTAAATATATACAATTTTATTTGTCAATTAAACCTCAATGAAAATGGGCAATATCTAATCTGTTGTTAGCTTGCTGGTCTCATTTCTTAACTTGGTCATTCTATTCTAGTCACGTTAGTCTCCTTGCTCTTCCTGAAACATGCCATGCTATTCCCATTGTAGGACCTGAGAATAAGTGGACTGAAATAAGTTCCTCTGCCTGGAAATCTCCCCCCTAGAAATTCAATGAGCTGACTCGTATTTAGGTCTCATCTCAAAGGTCATTTCCTTCCATAACTGTCTAAAGTGCTTCAGTCAACTTAGTCCCTCTCCAGAGTACTTGGTGGGAGGATCTGGGCACTGGTGAAGAGAATATCCCAAAATGCAGAGATTTAGTAAAAGGTCAGAGCCTTTACATATTTTTCTTATGCCTTCATCTCCCTCAAATAAAAACTGAATTCAATTTTTCCTCTTAAAACAAAATTCTTGCACTTCCCAAGTTTCTTTCTTCTCATCTTCCTGCTTTTATTCTAAGGAGTCTTAGAAACTGCTAAAAGATAGCAACAACAGCAACCACTGTAACAATAATAATAATAATGCCATAAACAGTGTTCAGTTGGTGCCACAAATCATTTTAAAAATTTTATCTGTTTAATAGAAAAATCCTATGAGGTTTATGAATTTTACTATACCTATTTTATAAATGAGAAAATTAGGGAACATGGATTTTTTAAAGGTTTTATTTATTTATTTGAGAGAGAGGGAGAGAGTGTGAGTGCATGAGTGTCAGCAGGGGAGAGGGGAGGGGCTGAAGGGGAGGGAGTCTCAAGCAGACTGCGCTGAGCATGGAGTCCAAGTGGGACTCAATCTCTTGACCCTGAGATCATGACTTGTGCTGAAACCAAGAGTTGGATGCTTAACTGACTGAGCCACCAGGCATCCCCAAAATGGATTTTTATAAACTACCATAGTTGATCTCTTAGATCTATAGGCTGGTTGTTATCTCAGAATCAAAAGTTCCTGTGTCAATTAAAGTGCCAATTTGTGTGGAAAATAGCAAGATGATAGTTGCAAAGATAAAAAAAAATGGCAGTTCAATTTAATCATTTTTCAGTGTCACACACTATCCTTAAAACTTTGCATATATAGCACCTGATTATAATCAGAGTCCTGAGAAGTCTGTTTTAATTATATCAGTTTCACAGAGGAGGAAACTAAGGATAATCTTGAACAAAGTCACAGAGCTAATAAATAATATCCATAGCAATAGTAGCAGGAACATAGTGGTTTCCAGTGGGGATGAATGCAGACATGCTGGATCCAAGCATGACTTTCAGTCCAATTTCACATACAACCTCTGTGGCACATTTGGTTGAGTTGAGAATTTTGGCTCTTCCTTCTTAAATCCTATGATGACACTCTAAAAACTTGGTAGATAGTTTTGTTATTCTATAGATCATACCTCATCTTGTTATCTGTCAAGCCTACTAGTCTAACTATGTGCATCTTTTCCTCTAAAAGGGTCAACCAGAGCCCTAGTGTTACTTTCCCCTTTGGCACAGGCCCTGACTGGGATAGATTCCTCCAATGCTGTGGTGAGATTTAGTTAGCATTAGGTTTTCCTCTGAAACAATTTATGCTACCTGATTAGAAAAAGGAAAGGGCTGAATTGACATGGATTTATAATTCATGTAGATTAACCAACCTGTGGTTCATTACACTAATGGAATAAATATTTTCATTTATGTTGTGAAAAAGATGTACTGATTGAACACAGGTTTAGTCCATTCTAACTTACTTGTCATGCTATTTGAGTTCTTTGATATCTTATTAAAAATATCTAAATTTGATAAGTTTAAATTATATAGAAACTACAGGGAATAACACAAAAACATCCAGAGCATAATAGAGATATTGAGAAAATGGAGCCTGGAACTAGATTGCATGGGCCGGGATGCCAGGTGCATCATTTCCTAGGCTACATTCCTTGGACATGTCTTTAAATTTCAGTTCCTTTATTTACCTCCCTAAAAGACACACAAAGCATTTAGAACAGTGAATGACACATCGTAAGTGTTCAGTAAATATGAACATTTGACTATTCTTATTCATAAGCAACACATTATTTTGAAAATAAAGATATAATAGTTCACAGATATACCTGCTGTTATTTCAGAGTCATAAGTATTCATTCAATCCCCTATAAATATCCCACTCCACGTGCAAGGTACATATCTAAAACTCTCAAATTTTTAGATGGCCAATGAGTAATATGCAGTGCCTCCCCTCAAAGTTCTTTTGATACAGGAGTAGACAAAGGCAGAATAACAAGTACCTAAGGAGTCATAAGACAAGGTCAAATAGTGCTTATGTATCTGAAAGGTGATTCTATGTTTTATGGAATTACAAAGAATAATTAATCTAATATATCCAATATGTACAAATCTAAATACATTGGGGATGAGGGAGTGTGCATACTAAAAGATTTCATGTGTCATGTGTCATTTGTGTTGATCCTTGAACAACCAATAGGGTTCAATAAGTTAGAGTTGTAAGAGAGACATGGGAGCAGGGTCTGATGAGGGAAAAACAAACAAACAAACAAACAAACAAACAACTGGGGCGCCTGGGTGGCTCAGTGGGTTAAAGTCTCTGCCTTCGGCTCAGGTCATGATTCCAGGGTCCTGAGATCAAGCCCCACATGGGGCTCCCTGCTCAGCAGGGAGGCTGCTTCCTCCCCTCTCTCTGCCTGCCTCTCTGCCTACTCGTGATCTATCTGTCAAATAAAAAAACAAACAAACTGAAAACAATAACAAAACCAAAAAACACCTGGCAAAGCAAGGAGGTTGGCTATTAAAAATTGTGAGAAATGTCAGGAATAGTGAACTTTCCACTCTGGCAAAATTCTCAGGCACATTGAGAGCGGTAGTGCAATGGAGAGCTGAGAGACTAGGTTAGAATCTTGTGGCTGAGGGCCTTAGATGCCAGGGAAATTTGTACTTCATTCAGTGAGCACTGCAAAGATCACACCAGGGTCTGGGGTAAAATCTCAAATGGAAAGTAAGCTCCTGGAGAGCACAAACTTTGTTCAGCTTAGCATTGATTAATCAGCACCTACACGTGTAATGCCTGGCACATAGCACGTCAATGTTTGCTCAGGGAGCATTTATCAAATGGATAACCACTGTTAACCTTTAAATTATTACTATTGTTGATGTTGTTGTTATTCCCCATGGTACAAAAGTTCCACCGAGTGACCTCAGGGACTTCAATTTTAGCTGTTTATAACATTAGAGGTCATTACTTTAAAGAGACCCCACTACTATATAATGATTATAAAATTACGCTCTTAATTTAATTATTTGTCTTCTTTTCCAGACAAGAATATTGAGGCCTAGTGAAGTGAAGGAACTGGACAAGAATAGAACCCAACTCTCTGTCTTCCTAGTCTTGAGGTCTTTCCACGACCCCCAAAGAATCTGTTGTACCCAACTCTCATGAGGATATAGCTATGAAGACATTGTGACCTTTGTATCCTTTTGGAGAAATGTTAATTGGTATACCCACTGTGGAAAGCAGGATGGAGTTTCCTTAAAAAATTAAAACTAAAACTACCATACAATCCAGCAATCCCATTACTTTGTATATATCCAAAGGCAATGAAATTACTGTCTTGAAGAGCATTATTCACAATAGCCCAGATGTGGAAATGACTTAAATGTCTGTTGACAGATGAATGAATAATAAAATGTGGCATACACACAGAAAAAAACACATGCACACACAGACACACACAAACAGGAATATTATTCAGAGATAAAAAGAAGGAAATCCTGCCATTTATGACAACATGGGTGAATGTGGAAGACATTATGCAATGGGAAATAAGCCAGACAGAGAAAGACTAATACTGTATGATATCCCATACAGGTGGGATCTTAAAATAAAATTTAAAAAAAGTCAAAGTTTTAGAAGGTAGAATGGTGGTTGCCAAGGACTGGGATATGGGGAAAATGAGGAGATACTAGTCAAAAGACAAACTTTTAGTTATAAGAGATGAACAAATTCTGGGGATCTAGCACACAGCACTGTGATTACAGTTTATAAGACTGTGTTATAGGGGTGCCTGGGTGGCTCAGTGGGTTAAAGCCTCTGCCTTTGGCTCAGGTCATGATCCCAGGGCTCTGGGATTGAGCCCCACATCGGGCTCTCTGCTCAGCAGGGAGCCTGCTTCCTCCTCTCTCTCTCTGCCTGCCTCTCTGTCCACTTGCAATCTCTCTCTGTCAAATAAATAAATAAAATATTTTTTTAAAAAAAGAGTGTGTTATATACTTGAAATTTGCTAGAGAGTAGATCTTAAGTGTTTTCACCACATCAAAGAAGAAGCTAACTAAAGTAGTGGATATTTCTGGTAATCATTTCACATTATGTACATCTATGTGCATCACATTGTACACCTTAAATATATACAATTTTTGTCAATTATATCACAGTAAAGCTGAATAAAAAAAGAGACCTAGCAAGTCCTCAGGGGAATAGTTAGGGTTTTGTTTTATTTTGTTTGTTTTGTGCTTAGGAAATGGAGAGGCACTGGCATAGTTACAATACATGGATTAAAAAATGAGTTTTAGTGTGGTATCCACATTGGCCTGAATTATCCAACATTTTCAAGGACAGAAAAGAGCATATCATTAGTGTGTTATGTATAATCCATTCCTCAATAAATCTTTGAATGTTCATTCACTTCTAATTTGCCATGACCTCATTAGTATTGCAATAGAATATTTAGAGAAAGAAAGCACATACTGGCAACTTTTGGGGGGCATTCTTCATCATGAACTGTTATTCACAAGTTGTATGCATATAAAAATTGTTAAAACTGGTTTGAAGATCTTTTGTTTTGAAAAATATACTGCAAAGATTTCAAAATGTATATATTTATCTTGTCAAAAGATTTATTCTTAGCATAGAAAGAATACCCCCTTTTCCTGGGCACAAGCTAAAAACTGAGCATAAGTTACAATATCAGTGAAGTAATCCTAATTGCATAAAGCTGGGCACAACAAAATGCAACAGAAGAATGAAGACAAATTGAAAACATGGGACAAGCAATACAAAGATAAGATATCACTCATTCTAAAGACTTCCATCAGTACTCAATGAAAAAGAATTTCTTGGGGTGCCTGGGTGGCTCAATCAGTTAGGTGGCTGCCTTCAACTTGGGTCATGATCCTGGGGTCCTGGAACCAAGCTCTCATTGGGCTCCCTGCTTGATGGGGAGTCTGCCTCTCCCTCTCCCACTTCCCCTGCTTGTGTTCCCTCTCTCTCTGTGTCAAATGACTCAATACAATCTTTTTTAAACAAAAAAGAAAAAGAATTTCTTATGATTCCTAGAGGCCATTAGATGATTACTCCAAAATGTATAAACAGAGAATTGGAAATCTGAGATCCAAAGAAAGTTAGCAAAGAGCACCCAGTGAAAAATCAAGAAAGGAATAGAAGCAGTGATCACAGAGCGACTTTTCACGTAAAGACAAGGATTCATTGCTTACAGTGTCTCAGATCTCAGTGCAAGCTTGTGTTAATGGAGAGCCCTTTCAAAAAGGGAGCATTTCCGGGGCCAGAGGGCACAGAGGTAATTCCAAAGACAGCATTATAATGATGAGCAAGCTAGCTGCCATAATCACAACCATCTCCCACCTTTTAAAGTTTACCCACTATTGTTTTGATAAAACAGTACCCAGCTTGTTACTAATGTGGTCATTACTACCGAGGGGCACTGCAGTGGAGGGGTTAAGAGTTCAGTCTCTGAGTCATGCTAGCTTGATGACATTGGAAGGGATTCAACCTCTCTGCTTTAGCTTCTTTATCTGTGATAAGGAGCAACAGTGACTTCCACAAGAAGTTGTGAAGGCGATTAATCTTATTTTTCTATGCAAGTTGCTTAGAATTGTGGTTAGCATATGATTAAACTGTCAGTTATTGCCACAATTTTTGCATAGTTATGACCCAGATATGCCTCAAGAGTTCTACAAAAGTACGTTTATTGGTGCTTGGGTGCATACAGGTACACACTCACTGTTTCTTGATAAGCTGTCATATGCCAGGTGCTATGTTAAAAAATGTGACAATTTTATTAACTATTCACAACGATATAATAAAATGGACTATACTGGTAATAATGATGACTACTAGTAAAATAACATGTCAATAATTTCTGAGTGCTTACTGTGCACCTCGTGCTGGGCTAAGTGCTCTGCTCTGTGTGAATTACCTCATTAATTGTCACAATCACACTGTTATGGATTGTTATTATGTCCACTTGCTGTAGAAGAAAAATGAAGTAGAAAGAGGTTTAGTGACACAAGGGTAACACACCTGGTGAGTGCTAGAACCTGTTTTCAAATCCAAATCTCACTGTCTTCAGAGTCTAGAGTCAACAACAGTCTCTCCTGGTCAGCCTTTTCCACCATCTTGAGAGCTTAGAGCCTCTCCCAAGGCATTCACACACAAACTCCAGAGTGAAATGTTTCCTTCCCCAGGTTTTGTGACATTACACATACCTGGCTCCCCTCTTATCTGACCAGTCCCTCCAAAATCTCATTTGCTGGTTTCTCCTGATCTCCCTGCATGATAACTGTTGGACATTCTCAGAGCTCAGTCCTTGGACTTTCCTTTTCTATCTGTATTTGCTCCTTTGGTGACATTGTTGAAGTGGCACTGTTAAAATACTGTCTCTAGGTAGAAGACTCCCACATTTATAATCTAGCCTGTTGTTCTCATACTAAACATCAGACTTGTATATCTAAGTGCCTTCTTGACACGTTTGCTTGGATGCTTATATAGGCATCTCAAATTTAACATGATCAAACCATGTTCCCGACTGTTCTCCCATACCTGCTTTCCCCTCCAACCTTCCCCATTTCAGAATATAGCAATTGCAACCTTTCAGTTGCTCAGTCCAAAACCTTCCAAGTCATCCTGACTTGTCTGTTTCTTTCACCACTCCCTGCATGTTCGCCCATGAGCAAATCCTCTCAGTTCAACATATGGGATATTTCTTGAATCCATACAGTTCTCACTGTATGGTTTCACCACCATATTTTGAGTCTAAGTTATCATCATTTCTCATTTGAGAAAAATGCAATTAGCTTTATAACTGGTTTCCTGGCCTCTGTTTTGGCTACCTAAATAGCACTCTCTTTGCAGCAGTGTTGTTTATATACCACACTGCCCCGTGTGCCTTACCTACATTAACTCACTTAATTTTGACAAGATACCTATCAGATAGGTCCTATCCTTCTTCCCATTTACAGGTAAGAAAATCAATACTTTAAAATGTGGGGTAACTTGACCAAAGAGAAACTGTATAATAATCTTAGTCATGCTATTTCCATAGTGCCTTAATGCTTCAGCAATGCAGTAATTAATTCAGAGGGCTTTATGCAAGAAAATAAAGCAACAGAAAATAGATGTCTAAAGGCATTCATTAAAATGTTAACCATAATGGGGAAATGTCAGCAAACAATGTAAATGTCTCCAAAGTGGTGAACAGTTAAATAAATCAGACTACATTAATACAATAAAATATTAAGCTATCATTAAATACATGTATTAAGATTATGGAGCATCATAGACAAATACTTGAAGAGTGTATATGGAATAGTAATGGTTTTAGGTCACAATTTAGCCACTGTAGGAATTTAGAAATGCCTAAGGATAGGGCAGGTACTGTAAAAAGTCCATTTGAATGAGTCCATTGAACTGGGTAGACTCAAGAGGTCTTCTTCTTGAGTTTACATGGTCACTGAGGTATGTCTGAGTGGGTATTCAAGAGAGAAACCATTTCTCAGGGTGGATAGTATAGGAACCTATCCTGGGCCCTTAGCCTGGCTCCATGAACTTGGACCTAAGCTCTGTTGAGAGCCTGTGGGAAGAATGTGGCATAACTATTCCATGAATAGCTCCCATGTACGAGATACCAAGATTTCTTCTGAGCTATCGACCCTGCTCCCCTCACCCTCTGCCTCTAGAGATCCAATACACACTATTGGTTCTAGCTTATCTGCTATGTCCCTTTAGAAGCCTTGTCTGCTGGCCCATGTAGGTCAGGAGTCCTTCCTCTATGTCTCCTCAGCATAGTCTTCCCTTATCATAGTGCTTATTGCTTATTATTATTATTATTCTTTTTTAATATACTTTTTAAAATTCAAGTATAATTAACATAGGGTATTATATTAGTTTCAGGTTTACAACATAATGATACCAACAGTTCTATACATTTCTCAGTGCCCATCAAGATTAAGTGTATATAACTATTTTATTTCTATCACACTGTATACTATAAACTCCTATAGGGCAAGACGTCTGTTCTTATATTGTAAGCAAGGACACTATCTGTCTCCCTCGGTTTTGATTCTTCAGCTCCTAGCACGGGGTCTGGATCAAAGTAGGTCATCAATAAAACATTTTTAGTGTAGCTAAATTCTTTACTGGTTCAAAAGTCATATTATTTTCCCATCCAAAGGAGCCCTGGAAAACAATGAAAATATTTACCGAAACCCTTAAAGAAGTAACATAGGGAATTATATTGCATGTCGCCCAAAACCATATTCTAAAAATCTTCTTCACACGTCTAACTTCCCTAAGTGTATGTATCACAAATCACCAATCAGCAGTCACTATTGCCTTTCAGATTTGCACAGGGAAAACAATTCAAAATGAACCAAAACCAAATAAACAAACTCCAGCCCATTTTTTTTTTCCCTGTCTTCTCTGTTCTCTTTCCTATCTGAGGACTTTGGCTCTAAAAAGAATAACTCCGGGTACTTTCTAATTTAAACCATTTTAGCTTTTATTGCTGGCTACAATTTAGCAGCTTGAACATACCACCCCAATCAGTTACAACAAGAGCTTAGACAATTGTACAGCTAGAGTAACAAAGAATCCTTCTTCATTTCAAGACTGGAGTGTGGGGCAGGTAGGCCTTTGCGAGGTGGTGTTGATCAAGGTAAGAGGACACATGTTGCTGTAACAAATACAACTTGCTCTCAGACCAGTCAATTGCCAGCTATTAAGTTTTCTGAAAAGCAGTGACTTGGGGCGGGGGTTCAGGCTGCTTCCATTCTAGGGCTTATTTGCTGCCCTGGCATCGAATAGGCAGTGAGAGGTTGGGAGCAGTGTGTGGGGAAAGCACACCCACACTAGATCCTTCAGCTTTGTGTTGTGATCCTGTATGTGACACTCAAGAATCCCACTCACATTCTAATGGCTGAAACTCATCACATGGACAATCTAATTGCAAAGGAGGCTGGGAAACATAAAATAAAGAGGTTTATCAGTGAGCATTAACAGTCTCTTCTAAATGGGGAAAGGAGAAGCCCAGCATATGATTAATAAAATGGGTTTGCCCTTGTTGTTGTAATAAGGTAGAGAACAGTGGCATTTTGTTTCCATCAATATTAATCTACTATTATTCTTATTAGAATCTGATTTTTAAAAACACATTAACAATATAGAAAAGAGTTTTGTGTACTTTTAGGTCTCCTTGATCACCAAATCTGAGTACAAACCAATGAGACTCATTCTCACTATAGAGAAAATGGCAGTTTTAGAAAGCAAACAATAAAATCTAATTGACAGCCATGTTAGTGATAGAAGCCAACTATATTTGTTATCTACTGTTGTGTAATAAATTAACTCAAACTTAAAGGTTGAGAAAACAAATATCTCAAACTATCTGTGGTCCAGGAATCTGGGCACAACTTACCTTCTGCCACTGGCTCAATGTCTCTCATGAGGTTGTAATCAAGTGGTCAGTAGTGGGTGGTATCTGAAGGCTCAAGAGAAGAAAGGAATTCATTTCCAAGTTCACTCACACAGTTGGGAGCAGACCTTGGTTATTTGGAACAACGGGCCTCTCCAGAGGGCTTCATCACAACATGGCAGCTATCTTCCCTCAGGGTGGCTGATCCAAGAGAGAGTAAGAGAAATCACCTGTCAGCAGTCACAATCTTTTAACAGCTTAATCTCAGAAGTGACATACCATAACTTCTGTGAATTTTATCTGTTAGAAGTGAATCAATGTAAGTCCAGGCCACACTCAAGGGGAGATTATTACGCAAGACAGTGAATGCTACCAGGGTAAGATCATTTGGGAGACTGTATACCATTGTAGAGACTATATATCAGTGTAATTTTCAATAGCAAAATCTTTAATAAATTCTTTTTTCAAAGTTATATTTGAAACTACAGTTTTAAGACTGTTTCTTTTGGGACTAGAATCAAACAATTTAGTTAAATATCACAGCCCTGAAATTAAAATAAGCATTGTTGAAGTAGCAATAAAAGCATATATTACAAACTTTATCTGAAATAAGACTCATGTTTTGAGAGTTTTTAATATGTAATTTATAGCTCCTATCCTAACTTGTAATTGTGCTCTTTGCTTTCTAGATAGAGACCTTGAAAAGACAATCTTTCCAATATTGCTGCCTTGGGAATATGAAGATAAGAAACCATTTTTTGACTTGACATTTAGCTGTGAAAAAGCATTCCCCATTTGAGAGGCCTTTCAAATTTCCTGTTCAAACAGGTTTCCTTCAGGGCACTATGGGGTGAAAACCCATCATGCTATAAAAATCCCATAAGGATTTTCCAGACACTTTGTTTGATTCGTGGATGAGACAACCGAACAAAAGGCAACTCTGGCCAGGAAGAAGTCTGTTTTCCTTTGCCAAAGAACCTTACTTCTAAGGGTCACGAGAGTAGCTCACATTTTCAAAAACATTCTTCAAAAGTCACAAAAGCACCATTCTCAGAAGAGATAACTATGATTCCATGGGTAAAGACAAAACAATAATGCCCAAAGTCACTTAATGATTTCAGTTTCTTAATAAGATTTTGCTGAGAACAAACAAAAATCTACACACAGAATTTTTATCCTGGATGTTTTCATTATTCAGCCAATCTCAATCTTATTCTCTGCCACTGGAATAATCTTCCCAAAACAGGGTTCTCACTGCACCACCCACCTCCCTCCTGTTCTCCACCCAGCAGCACTTCTACCACAGGCTTTCTGACTTCCGTCAAATGCAACACAGAACACCAACAAGTCATAAAGGAAAATAAAGACACATGCAGCTACATAATTCAGGTTGCTAAAACTCACCAGAAAAGAGCTATAGATTTAGTCCCTAATATAACCTTATTTACCTGTCATCCATAAAAATGATCAATATTATTTCTGAATCTTTATTCAGGTCATTAATAATATCACTAGTCAGGACCAGGTCAAGGCCAATGTCCTACATCATGCCACTAGCATCCCTGACCATGATGCCATTGTTTCTTTAATCAGAACCATCTGGGCACAGTGGTTCACAAGCCATGAATCTACTCAATTGTAACAGGCATCTAGTTCACATAGGTCCATCTTAGCAGTGAGATTTTGAGAGATCTCCTTAAATGACATGATGAAGTACAGATCGTTTTCTTTTTTCTTTCCAATGGCAGTCCTACAATTTGAACAATGATGGAAAATCAATCAGTTTTGTAGTTTGTTCTTAATCAACACATGCTGCCTCCTTTCCTGCATGCTCAAAAAACATAAAACAAATAGGAAGTTCTTTCAACTCTACCTTCAAGTTCTTTACTAATATAGCCTTTTCTCACTACCTCAATTACTACTGTTCTGGTCTAAGCCACCTTCGTCTTTACTTTCAGTTTTGCTAGCTTAATACAGAGACTAAAATGAGCCTTTCTAAAAGTCAATCCATTTCATTGTTCAAAGTCAGCAATGATTGATTGTCATCAATCATTTTTCATATAAAATTTCAAGTTCTGGCTATGAGATCAAGTCCCCATATAATCTGACTCCCAGTCTTACTTCATCTCCTACTCTACTCTCTCACAGTCCACTCAGTCACCATGGCCTTGCTATTCTCCAATTATACCAAATTATTCCTGCTTCAGTGCCCTTTACATGCTCTTCCTTTGTGGATAGCTCTACTCCAAGAAGAGCTTCCTTGGGTTTCCAAGTTAATAATATTCCCTTCCTTCTGTACCTCTATTGTACAGAAGATGTCTGGAAGGTCCCAAGTAGAAAGATAGGGAAATGGCTATGGTTACCAGCCTTGGGAAACTCATTTAGTTCATTATGCAAATCATATTCTGAGTTTTTCCTATCACCTTCTATTTTAGAGTCATAAATAGCCATATGATGCAATTAAATAATAGTACTCAAATGACATGAATTATCAGAAGAAAATCTATTAAAAAATAGAAATAAAGGTGCTTGAATGGCACATTATTAATTCATTTGATAAAATTATCTCATGGGAGTCACTAAATATTTTATGATTTTGGCTATAATTCATACATGTAATATATGTATATGGTACAAATCATCATGTAATATGTATTTATCCAAATATATACATTTACACATATTTAGCCAAACAAATACATTTAATAATGGGAACACTGGAGCTCAATATTTATAGCATCCTTTTAAAAGGGGATACATTTTCAGATTAATTATAATAGAAATAGATGCAGTGGTGTTGCAGAGTTTAATTGCAATATTTTAATAAAGAATTAAAATAATTTGTGTTAAATGAAACTCAAAAATCACAATTTTTTTCAAATTAATAAAATTATCTCCAATTTTTCCACCACTCTGGCTCATTAATTCATTACTTATTCTTTTTCGTAAGTACTAATCATCACACAAATAAAATCATTGCAGCCACGTTTGGTCTTCAGAGAACCTGTAGCATACATTGGAGGAAAGAAAATATCTAAGAGTCAGAATATTTGGTTTTAATTTCTGGACATACCACTGGCATGACATGAAACATTTAACACGTTGCTCTAAAAGTTGGGTTCTGTTTCCTTGTTTCTAAAATGGGGTCACTAGGGGCACCTGTGTGGCTCAGTCAGTTAAGCACCTGCCTTCAGCTCAGGTCATGATCACAGGGTCCTGGGATTGAGCCCCACATCTGGCTCCCTGTTGAGTGGGGAGCCTGCTTTTCCCTCTCCCTCTGTTGCTCCCACTGTTTGTGTGCTCTCTCTCTTTCTCTCTCTCAAATAAATAAATAAACTCTCTTTAAAAATAAATATATAAAAATAAAAAAGAATAAAAATTTAAAAATGGGGTCACTATTTTCTGCCTCCTTCCCCTCATAAAGCTTGAATCTCTGTAAAAATTAGTAGTACTAAATATCTTTCATTAGCCTCAACTCAGAGGCAAATGTGCATGACTGACAGTTCATCTGTAGGAAGAATTTACAATTAGATACCTACACATAATGTTGCCCTGATACCATGCCAATTTTTAGTATCTTTCTGTCAGTCTTACACTATATAAGGACTAAAAACTTGAAACACATAAAGAACATCATGAACCATGGTCATGAAATAGACATATCGTTTCAAAATATTTAATCATTTCACCATTTGTTGGTTTTCTATTCATTGATTCATCAAATATCCAATGAGCAACTTGCAGGAAATCATTAGGAGATTAAACTCGTGTTTATTTCTACTCCTACAAATTTCACTGCAATATGGTACAAAGAATGAAAATGGACAAAGAGAAAGGCAGAGGAAACAACAGATGAAGATGGCACACATTTTCCAAAGATGGCTAGCGGAGTGGTGAGTGACTTAGCAGAGACTGAGCAGCTTATACTGAAATGTCTACAGCAAGAAGTGAATCAGTTTGTCCCATGGGTTCCTGAAAATCTCGGATTTGGAGGTACTGGCTATAGCAGAAGGTCATATAAAAAGCAGGGTTGAAAGAATTGTCTGAAATCTTGTACACAGAAGAGTAAGACTTTAATTCAGCCACCTCATCCCCCTCCCTCTTTAAGTTCACACACACTTCTCGGGGACAGTGCCACCACAGGTATTGATGGGGGCGGGGTGTAACTTTTAAATAAACATCAGGCTTCTCACACAATCACCCTAGAATGAAACACACCATTTGACAAGACTTTCTCATGCCCGCAGAGCTCTCAAGTCATGTTTAAGCCATTATCCTTAAATATGAAAATAAATGGAATCTTCTCATATGAAAGAGAAAAAAAGAAAGCAATTCAGAACAGGAAAACATTTCAGAGCCTAAACAAAACAATCTATTACTGCTACCCTCAGAGAAACAAAAGGTAATGTATTGCTCATTCATGAAAATAGAACAGGGCATTGTAAAAAAATAACCAGATGACAAAAAAGAACTCTTAAGAATGTGTGTCTTAAGATGCATATGTGTCTATGTGTACATCTCTCATTTAAAAGTTTATTAAAAATATAAGACAATAAGGCTTACATTTATTGCCAGAAAGTAAAATAAAAAGACAAACATACATACAGGAGAGAATAGATAAGAAAATTAGGATTAACCAGTTGAAAATGTACACTATCTTACTAATCAGATTCCAGAGAGGACAGAAAATGGAGAATAAAATATCAAATAATTACTGGGAATATTTCCTACAACAGAGGACTTCCATTTCCAGTTTGAACATGCACGACACAATGTATTAATTTCTGATTGCAGTTGCAATAAAAAATCACAAACTTGATGGCTTAAAACAATGCAAACTATTCTCTTATAGTTCTGGAGGCCAGAAATCTGGAATCTGTTTCATCGAGCTAAATTCAAGATATTGATAAGGTTAGTTCCTTCTGGAGTCTCTAGAAGAGAATCTGTTGCCTTACCTTCTCCAGGTTATGGGGGTTACCTAGGTTCCTTGCCTCATGGCCTCTTCATCACATCACACTACCTGTTACTCCTACAGTCAAACCTATTTCTGTAGTCAAGGAACTAGGACAGGTATGTGATTAAACTTTACTTTCTTTTCCTTCCAATAAATATCCAACTTAGATATGCACACACTGACACATGTGCAACTGTGTACACACACACACATTCTGAAGAGCTCTTTTTCGTCCTGTGGTTACTCTTCTGTTTTTGTAGTCGAGTTCATGATACTTTATTACAACTGCAATAGGTATACCAATTGTATAGCAGATCTGTGTAGCAAACAGTACAAATTGAAGCCCAAGGGACAGAGAGCTTTAGCTCGGAGGGATGGATCCTGAAAATAAGAACTGAGCCACTGAAACTATATTCAAGAATTTGGGGGGAAATATTGAGAGGAATGTTACAGGGATGTGTTAGAGTTTGGAAAAGTAAAGGTACATGGGAAACTAAGCTAGTGGGAAAAATCAGGCATATTCCATGCTAGGCAACACAAAATGTTTCAAGAAAAGGACTTAGATAATTGTTACACTACATAATTCAGCAGCAAATAATATTTACATGGCAACAATAGAAACAGTAACTACTATTTTACCCCCAAATTTATATCACCCAAATTATGATATAAATTTATCAGGATGATAAAGGTAAGGAAGGAAAGGTTGCAACAGATAGAGAAATGCACAAATTATGTCAATAATTGATAATTCAGTAAGTAGCAATACAAGCTTATTCTTTTAAAAAATGGATGTAAATACCAGATAAGTCAAAAGATTTTAGCAATAGTCTCTGACATGTGGAGCTGTAATTGGAGGAGAGTGTGACAAGGGACTGCTCTATTTTGTTGTGTCTTTTAGTACTCTTTTAAAAGATGTATCTACTTATTTGAGGGGGAGGGAGAGCACACAAGGGTGGGGAGGGGCAGAGGGAGAGGGAAAGAATCTCAAGCAGATTCTGCTGAGCAGGGAGCCTGACTCGAGGCTCGATTCCAGGACCCTGAAATCATGACCCGAGACAAAACCAAGCGTGGGATGCTTAATCAACCGAGCCACCCAGGCACCTACTTTTATGTATTTATGTATTTATGTATTTATTAAATTTTACTTAATTTTTTCAGTGTTCCAGAATTCATTGTTTATGCACCACACCCAGTGCTCCATGCAATACGTGCCCTCCTTAATACCCACCACCAGGCTTACCCAACCCCCAAACCCCCTCCCCTCCAAAACCTTCAGTTGGTTTCTCAGAGTCCACAGTCTCTCATGGTTTGTCTCCCCTTCCAATTTCCCCCAACTCCCTTCTCCTCTCCATCTCCCAATGTCCTCCGTGTTATTCTTTATGCTCCACAAGTAAGTGAAACCATATGATAATTGACTTTCTCTGCCTGACTTATTTCACTCAGCATAATCTCCTCCAGTCCCGTCCATGTTGATACAAAAGTGGGGTATGCATTCTTTCTGACGGCAGAGTAATACTCCATTGTGTATATCTTCTTTATTCATTCATCTGTTGAAGGGCATCTTGGTTCTTTCCATAGTTTGGCTATTGTGGCCATTGCTGCTATGAACATTGGGGTACAGATGGCCCTTCTTTTCACTACATTTGTACCTTTGGGATAAATACCCAGTACAGGCACCCCCTTTTAGTACTATTTAATGATTTTTCACAATGTGCATGGATTCCTTTAGGAAATGAAAGTAAACAACTCTGTCAGCAAGAGTCAGGAACCATGCTAGGGTCTGGAGACATTGTCATCCCACATTTATATCCCCTTGTCTGGCCCTGTCCTTGGGGCTGTTGAAATCCCTGGCTCCAAAGAGCTCAGTTTCATAAGACAACGTGTGAACAAATATTTTATGACCTAATATTCAGTAGGCATTTCTTGCTCCAAAAAAGCAGCCTGCAGCTTATATGGCAGTAATCCACAAGACTGTACAGAAATTATTTAAATCCAAAAATAATCTACAAATTGTACTGAAAGCCAAGCTTAGCTTCTATTCTCTTTACTACAGCACATTTATCAGAGCTTCTAAGAATCAATAAGCTTAACTGATTTCACATTTATAAGATTTTATTGTACATTAAAACAGTTTGGATTGCTACACTAATCTTAGAAGCAATTTTGCATCTGCTGAGATTCTTCTTCAAACATCTAGCTTCACGTCAGTAACAACAGTTACTGAGTATCGAGCATTTACTCCATGCCAGGCAGCAAGCTAAAAAATGTAATCCCTTATTTCCATAGATCCTCACACAGTCCAGTGAGGTAAAGACCATTATATTCCCACTGTAAAACTGAAGTTTAGAGGAATTAGATGATTTGCAGAGTCACATAGCTAGTGAAAGGCAGAGTCGGGATTTGTACCCAGGCTGCAGGACTCAGGAGGAGACACTGGGAACTATACTCACTACTCTGCCTTTCCAGACACTTCCATGCCTCTCTACTGCCTACAGCATCAAAGTTGAAGTCCCCATGGCTGGGTTGGTTCATAAGCTTGGGAGTTGCCTGGGTGAAACCTGAAACTGGGCCCTGTACGTGAAGGGCAAGGAGATAGGAAGACGTAGCCACTCCACATGGGCAGGTGGCAGGCTTGAGTCGGGCACCTACAAGCTGAGTAGATCTCGGCACCACTCACTAGAATTTTGAAAATTTATATAGTTGCCTTGATGGGGTTCAGTTATGTGCCCTATGTGGATGGTCTCAAGAACACATCGTTATCTCAAGGCTGTACCCTCGTGGCAGTTTATGAGAACAGGAAAGGCGAGAGTGTGAGGAACCTTCACGTGCCCTGGGCCAGCTCATGGGTCAGCTGGAAGTCAGGTTCTCTCAATGACCTCCTCCAACAGGACCAACTGCTGTGGTCTGACCTACATGCTCGGCTTCTACATAATGAATCTCCACTAGCCCAGTGCCCCCCAAAATGCCATTCTCATATCCATTTGCACAGTTTCTGAAAATTCTTCTCAACAAAAAAAACACTCTTTGTCTAGTGAAGCGTTACCTTTCCTAAAAATTACACCTATTGCATGAATACTTCCTGAGCTATTCCATTCCATCATGATGCCTTCCCTTCTTTAAACATGCATGTAGGCACTCAGCTACTGTCTTATATGGTATTTATCTAAGAATATATATTAAATATTAACTAAAATGTAGACTCTCAAAGGTGTTCATATTGTATGTCCCCTAAATAATGGCTTAGTAAAGCAGTTGAGTTCCATTTAAAGTCATTAAGTCCAAAACCAGGGACAGAGTATTTTAAGTTTTGTTCCTTTTACAAGATATCTATCTATCTATCTCTATATATATGGGCATATATATACATATTCCTTTTATTTATAAATATTCCTTTTATTTATATATATGTTTATATGGATATAGTTGGATACGTATATATGGTTATATATACATATACATAGATATACATAGAGGTTCTATATATATATATATATATATATATATATATACACACACACACACACACACAGAAAGAGAGTGGGATAATATGATATATGGTAGAATGCTCTGATTTTTTTTTTCAATATAATAATGCCTCCCAAATTACTATAGATGAAATATTCTAAAATTTAGATCTGCCAAGAACTCATTTCTCCTGCCAGGTTTCCAATATCTACAATTCACGAGCATTCTAAAAATAAACATCACACACCTGAGAACTGAAAGAGGCCTCAGAGTGTACCCAGCCTATCTTCCTATCTTGTGTGGAAATTCCATTTCCAACACCCTGACACCTTGCTTCTGCTGGAGTAACAAGGCCATTTCTATTTGCCTGGTCCACTGTCACCTGGTTCTAATTGTGGGCTTTAATTATTAGAAAATGGTCATTGTACTTTGTTGTCAGTGACCCTGCTGCCACTGCTTTCCCAGAAGATATTTCTTGAAAGTCAAGTGCTCTTCCACTCTCACCTCACTTCCTGCAAAGCACTGGCGGCACTGGCTGCATGATAATTTTGCAGAAGACACTGTACATCACTGGCATTTATTTTGCTCCTTGGTTGACATATTTATTTTAGGAAATCCTTCAGACAATATGATAAAGGTTCCAGACAGTAGGCCCATTGGCTTGCCTTATTGGAAAACAAAGCATATGTGAGGTCAAAAAAGCAGTCGAGATTTCTCTGCAACTGTACTAATGAGAAATGACAAAGGCTGAAATACACGATGGAAAATAAATAGCACTGGGGGACTGGTTCAACATCTGATTAAACAAATTACTTGCTTTTCTTTTGGCTGTATATTTCTAGGCTACAGATAAAAATATAGTAATTTTATGTAATTGTGAAAAGGTCATCTGGCTAATTTTATTTCAAGCACAAGAAAGTGGAAAGAATACTTAACCTTCATTTGTTGTTAATCATATTGCTTCATAATATTGCTGGAAGGAAAACCTTATCAACCAGGGGAAAAACTAAAAAAAAACAAAACACGTCCCTAAAATGTCTTGGTATCTTTTGTCCTTCATCTGTTTTATGTCCCAACATATACCTTTATATTAATGAAAAGGTCATGTTACAGTAATTAGCAGTAACATTTATTTAAAGCATATATTAATGTCCTATAAGACTTATACAACTTTTGATAAGTGCAGCAGTGAACATTTTAATTGTACTATAAATACCATATGGAGCAATAGATTGCCCAAATGATTAGTTTTGTCTTTCAGCTGGAATTTGCACAATGCTACAAAATCTAAAAACTAAAATTGGCATCATAATTGTTACAGAGTATTTAGTCACCTTAATTATACTCACCATGCAACTGGCAAACTCTAAAATTACTATTATTTGGGAGACTGTTTTGCCAAACAGTCTGTTTAAAAGGTTACTTCCCATTTCTATCATATTTTATTTCAAAGCACAATTGTCTGTGGTTTCTTTGTGAATGTGAAGGATTCAAAACAACTGGCTGAAGAATGAAAAGATGGGAAGTCAGAGGGACTTTTAGAACCTACTGGAACTCTTTGTGCTGTTTGCGTAGCAGGTGAGTTGTATGAGTATCTGCATAGACTGAATAGCTCTTTTCCAGTGAGACAGTGCGTGGCCCGTAGCTTATCAGAAATCATCTAGGAACAAACTGTGCCACCACAGCTCTCTGCTACATCATCATGCCACTGCTTCAAAAAAGATAGTGCAATGCCATTCTCCAATAAAAGACATCAAGAATCGCAGAAATAGCTAATTTTAGGGATGTCTGAGGAAATATACAAAATAAATCTGGAATATCTTGGAATGCCACAATGTAAAAAGTACTTAAAAAAAAAAAAACCCACACATGAATTGGGTGTGTCAAAGGGACACCGGAGTCAACTGAAAGAGCACCCAATGGTCAAATCTGGAACAACTTTAGCAGGAAATTAAGCAAAGTAGTATTGGATTAGATCCCCAAGTATAAAATTAATGAGTCCATAGTGACTGAATAAATAAGTAGTGGGGAACAGATGAATCTTCCTTATAGAATTCCAAAATATTTATGCAGGTACTACACTGTCAGGGATGGGGAACAGATTCATCACTTCTTATGGGGCTGCCCATAGTGATTTCCTTCCAAAGAGTCTAGTATAGAAAGGAGAAATTAAAGAGTGACTTTACAGTAGAGAAACCTGCCAACCACTACCTCAGCAAGGTGGTAAAGGTTAATACTTACAGTGATAAGTCGTGTTGATATGATGTAATAAAAATGGCATTTTATCTCTATCCCTATGATTCAATTCTTCTAGAATTGAATCATAGGGAAAACACTAGACAAACACTAGTTGAGGAATATTCTAGAAAAACCCTGACTACTGTTTTTCTAAACTGTCAAGGTCATCGACAACAAAGACTATTTGAGAAAATGTCAAAGAAGTCTGAGGAGACATGATGAGTAGATGCAGTGTGGTATCCTGGATAGGATACTTAATGGATTTAAAAGAAAGGTAGCCCTGGTACAATAGTTTCTCCAAGAATAGGGTTAGGTTATAGGTTAGGTTAGGGTTAGGCCCTCACTGATCCAGTAAAAATTCCGAGAGGTAATCTTTCTTCTGCCTATGAAAATTAAAACCAACCTAGAACTCTTTGGAGATGTAAACTCTATATTCTTCCTATAAAGGATTGATAATAAATAGTTTGGGTCAGAATTTTAAGCTCTTGCCTCTTATGGGATCTTGATGGATTAAAAACTACCATTCAAAGAAAAATGTATTAAGCATTGTACTGGGCACCAAGTATTCAAAGCAGAATAAGACAATCCGTACTCTTAAAAGTCTTATAGTCTGACATGGGAGGCATATAGACAACTATATATAAAATAGCTGCTTTAATTAGAATACACTCAAATTTATGCATGACTGCAAACAAAAAAAGAAAATTCTACTGGTGCTAATGGCCGGGAAAGTTTTATATCAGAAATGACATTTGCATTGTGCCCTGATGAATGAGTATGAATTTTCCAGGGAGATAAGGAATATTGTGCACAAATATGTTGTTAATAATTTGGGGAAAAAAGGAGATTGGAAGTCTGAAATGAGAAAAAGGTAGCTAGATAAGTAGGAGCAGGTGCTCTGATGATGCAGCCTTGAAATAGAAAGGATGTGAATTTCTGACTTGTAGGTGGTAAAGGAGCCAAGATGTGCATGAATGTTGGGACCTCACATTTTGCCTCTGTATTTTAAAAGACCCATTTTATCAGACAGCATCCTGACACAATGGAGAAGTTATTTAGCCTTTTTTAGAATATGTAACCCACTTTTATAAAATTATCAGACGAAACTATTTAGAATGTTGCTCTAATCAAGACATTTAATACATATTTTGACAGTCCCATTCCTTGGTGGATAATTCTACCTAACCACTCTCATTGTTAAGATATTATTTATTCTTCATTAATTTTTAATACCTATGCACTTATTATAAACATTACAGTATGAATTATTGAAAAGCCATCTATATTGTGCAATATAAAACTTGAGAATCCACTGCAGCCTTCAGGGTAGCTACTAAAGTATTAATAATAATAAGTAGAGGGGGGAAGAAACCCTAGAGTATGATAAAGGAAATCCAAATAGATCAATCCAATTTTATGAGAATGGATCTCTCTCCCAGGGCTTGGGACTATGCACAAAGGAAGAGTGAGTTACCTTGGTCATTGCTTGTGTGTGACTCAGTGTAGTATTCTATTTACCTGAAATAGCAAGACACAGCAGAAGGTGCCTGGGACTGAGTCAAGTTCTGATCTGAAAGTCTGGTTTTAAGGACCCATCGTGCCCCTGCTTCTATCCCCAAGCCTCCAATTCCTTTAACTGTCAAGGAAATAAGTTGGAAATGATCAGTAGTTTCAAATTTTTTTTCCCAGAACTTTTTCCTAAACTTTTATATAGCCCTATGGTATAAAAATAAAAAGCAGGTAAGCAATCTGGGTCTTATTTTATAAGTTGAAATGGATGGTAATTAAGTATCATAATGTGGGCCAAAGGAGGGCAGTAAAAATCTTTTAAAAATTGCAACTATAGATTGTGGAAAATCGCAATCATAGATTATAAAAAATTGTAATCAAATGTAACTTCTACAGAACCTAAGGTTGTGTGGGCCACAGTTTGAAAACCCCCGCACTAAGATGTACCACCCAAAGGGCCTCTCTGGCTTGAGTATTTAGTATCTAGTATTTAGCCCGTATACCACTTCAGAGCATGGACTCTGGAGCTGGCCAATATAGATTTGCATCCTGCTTCTGCTACTTTCCAGTTACATGAACCTAGAAAAATTGCTTTATCACTTCTGTGCCTCAATTTCCTTGCCTGTAACATAAGGAAGGTGAGATGTCTGCCTTCAAGGGATGTTGTAAATATTCAATGATCGTGCGTGTAGAATACCTGTCACGTCGAAGTGCCATATAAATGTCAGTCATTGATATCAGTGAAGTTTTTTTGCCACCAGCATGCTAGAACACTTTAGTTGCTAACTTTGTCAATCTCAGTACCATCTGCATGCAAGTCCCAAGTCACTGCTATTGACAGCTTCCTATAGAGCCTGAATAGATCAAATTCTACTCAGTAGAGGAGATATTTTGAGGACCTACTCTTCTAAGACACAGTGGGGACTATGGAAACAAATCTGGGTAGTTTTTGGCATTCTGAGCCATAGGTGATCACGGCTTGGCATATGTGCAAAGTGTTATGGAGGAACAAGGGGTCCTTGATTTGAAAAGGCTGCAGCTTAAGATGAGGGGCTAATTTAAAAGGGCAGATGGTACATGCATAGATACAAATGTTCATTGCCATTTTTATTGCTAACATCGTTCTAATAATAAATAGCACAAAGAGGTTAAGTTGACAAAGTTTAGACAGTAAATAGCAGAGCTGGTCTCTGATCCCTAGCTAGTCAGGCATTCGCTTGCATATTAATACTCTGGTCAGTTGTATGTTTGTTTCTTGTACTCGTTCCCCTTACTGTGAGAAGATGATACAACACATCCCTCACACCTGTCATCGCTTAACTAAGCCATGTGACGAGAATCCGGAATGGTGCAGATAAAAGGCTGTTCCTTTAGCCAGGGTCCCCCAAACAAAGAAGGTACAGAGGAGAGTTATAGCCCATCCATGGATGACTTGTACTGTTAATGAGAAATGGCCTTTAGCAATCAGAAACCACTAAGAATTTGGAGTTGATTGTTACAGCACTGTAAACACTCCTAGGAACAGGGACGCCAGGGTGGCTCAATTGGTTAGGCGTCGGACTCTTTGTTTCACTCTAGTTTATGATCTCATGAGCTGTGATCTCGTGGGTCATGGGATCCAGCCCCTAGTGGGACTCTGCCTCAACAGGGACTCTACCTGAAGATTCTCTCCTTCTGAACCTCCCCCTGCTCTCTTTCTCTCTCTCAAATAAATAAATAAATCTTTAAAAAAAGCAGTGTTGAATCACTGTATTGTACACCTGACACTAATATTATACCGTATGCTAACTAACTGAAATTTATTTATTTATTTATTTATTTTTTTAATTTTTTATTTTTTATAAACATATATTTTTATCCCCAGGGGTACAGGTCTGTGAATCACCAGGTTTACACACTTCACAGCACTCACCAAAGCACATACCCTCCCCAATGTCCATAATCCCACCCCCTTCTCCCAACCCCCCTCCCCCCAGCAACCTTCAGTTTGTTTTGTGAGATTAAGAGTCACTTATGGTTTTTCTCCCTCCCAATTCCATCTTGTTTCAACATGGGGGCTTAAGTGGGTAGAAGAAGAATCAATGAAACTAACTGGAATTTAAATAAAAACTTAAATACAGGGGCGCCTGGGTGGCTCAGTGGGTTAAGCTGCTGCCTTCAGCTCAGGTCATGATCCCAGGGTCATGGGATCGAGTCCCGCATCGGGCTCTCTGCTCAGCAGGGAGCCTGCTTCCCTTCTTCTCTCTGCCTGCCTCTCCATCTACTTGTAATCTCTGTCTGTCAAATAAATAAATAAAATCTTTTATAAAAAAAAAAACTTAAATACAAAAAAAGGGAAAAAACCTCATAAAAACATAAAACAACCCCCCCTACACCTAGCTGATACAACCACTATTCTGTAATGCAGTTCAATATGTTAATAACGTTATTCTGAATGGTGATGCCAGATTCTAAATTGAATTATGTCATGCCTGGGCTTAAAAAGCTTTTCAGGTTTTTGTTTGTTTTAAATCATCAATGCAATAAGCCCTATCTCCTCTCTACTTTCCACATTTTCTCCTCCCTTTTACTTTTGCCATTTCCCCACCTACAACGCCACCCCTTTTACTACACTCTGTCATACACAGAACACTCTAATCACTCAGCACCCCTAGCTGTTTTCAGATTCTTTCACATTTCCATAAAATTTGCAATGTACTTCAAATTCCTGGTGATCCCTCCATCTCTCCTCACTCTCCCCTTTCCTCATACAGTTTCATGGATACCCTATGGCTCAAAGCCAGTGACATCCCCAGGATGGATGCCATTGTTAACTCTTCCCTAGTCTCAGAAAGCTGAATTTAGAAGTTTAACAGGTGATTAACTTATGGGAGAGAAAAGTCTGCCTCCCCTCTCTGGACTGTGAGCTTCTTGAGAACAGGGAGGGTGTCTTTTTCATCCCAATATTCTGAAGATCAGTGAATTTGCCAATTAATGGATGAGATGAGACATTGTTTATAGGCATGCAGGTTTGGAAAAGAAAATAATCCAGGAACCTCTATTGTTCAAAATTTGTAAATTAATTTGGCTCAGTCACAAATGTCATTTAATATCCATCTGTTAGTGGTGTTGCCTAAAGAGGAGTGGAGGTATCATTAACATCAGTAAGTAGAGAAAATGCTTCATATACAACAGAAAAGTAAAAAAAGAAAAAAAAACTTAAATACGTACAATTCTAAATAAAATAGCATTTATATGTCACAATCCACCATAAGCACTGTGGTCAATGGAGGTTACACATATTCCCTCTCATCCTTGTCAAGCAACAACCAAAGGGTTCCTAGCTATGAGTAGCAAAGGAGTTGCACGGGCAAGAACTAGTCAGAGACCCTGACTGCCCAAATATAAATAAAACCTAGGACAGGGCTTACCCTGAAGCCCCAGTGAGGTCTTACATATGCTTAGGACCTTCCTGCTTCCAAATATTTCATGCCCTCCTTTACCGGAGTGAAGGGAGGTGGGTAGGAAAAAAAAAAAGGTATTTGTTTTCATTTACCACTCTACCAGAGATCAGCAGACTTTTTCTATAAAGGACCAGATAGTCAATGTTTTAGGCTCTTCAGGCCATATGGTCTCTGGTACTGTAACACAACTCTGTCATCCTAGCATAAGCATAACGCAGACAATGCACAAGAGAATGGGGAAAACTTCACTGATGGATGATGATATTTGAATTTCACATCATTTTCATGTGCCACAAAGTATTTTTATTTTTCAACTATTCAAAATATAAATGATTCTTTCTTTGCTTGAGGACCATACAAAAACAGGGAATGGGCCATATACAACCCCCGGGTTCACTGTTCACAGGAAGGAATTAAGGTCCTTACCTATGAATTTGACTAGAGTGTTTCTATTGAAAGACTGCTCTTCTCATCTCTGGTAATTTCAAAACAGAATTATACCAGCTTTACCGATCGGCAGCTCTCAGAAGTCTTGACATTTAGTAACAAATCTGTATTGCATTAGAGTCTTTTTTGCATTCCTCAGTGGTATAAAATGTAATTTTAATGAGGCTTTCCCCTTTTCCCAAGAACATGCAATAGGTTGAGAGCTAGACAAGGAGCTCTTCTTCATATCCCGGATGTTTCTATAGAAGCTTGTAAAATCTCTTCTTCTTGTGTATCTACAAACAAGATGGATTTGCATGTGTCAGGAATGATTTCTAGTTTGTCCTGCCTGGAGGCAGAGGACAAATTCAATGACTTCCCCAATCCTGTGATTATGTACTAACAGAATAAATTTAGTGTCATAATGGCAAGTCCACGCCAACCCGCTGGATACTTTTCCAAGGCTGGTGTGTCCTAGAGGAAAAGAACACTGGATGGGAAGTCAGGACACCTGCGTTCAGGTTTTAGCTCCATCACTGCCCGACTTGGGCAAATACCTGCCAAGTTCCCTCATCTACAAAATTTGGCTAATAGTGGGAGCTGCCTCAGAGGGATGTCATGAGTTTAATGTTCTTAACATAGTACTTATTTCATTATAGGCACTCAAGACTGATTGCAGTATTGTATTATTCTCACTTTCAGTACGGGTGATGATCTCCCAGTGGCTCTAAGTGTGAACGTGCTTTGTAAATTACAGCTGGCACACCATGTCTTATCATTAAAGGGACATCATGCAAAGACTAAAAATATAGGTGGTTCTCCCAGTCAGTCAGTCATTGCCATTCTTTAAATCACTGTTCTCCACCCCACTCATTTTCCCTTGGGATTTGATGAGTATTCGACTAGGTATTTACCTTTCCACCTTTTCCAAACTCTTTTTGGGGAGTAACAACTTAAGACATCACCAACTGATACCCTGAAGTTTAGAAACTGAGTTACTTGCACCGAAATTTTAACTGGAGATTTTTCTAGTGAAAGAACGCAATCTTTGTTTATTTCCTTAGAAAGTATGATCTGGACCAAAAGCCCACGTCTATGTCTCACTCATGGAAGCTGCCCCACTAGCCAGCACATGTTTTTCAAGACTTCAGCGGATGAAACACATTTTTCCTTTTGATGATCCTACCTTACATTCCCTCAAATATATTAAAGGGACTTAATTCTGCATGAAGTCTATTTTTGCTTTATTTATTTTTAAAAGATTTTACTAAAAACTCATTTATTTAAGACTGGCTATGATCATTGTACATTCCAGTCATCCAGAAACAAAAATTCTTAAAAAATATTTTCCCAATGATGAAGGTTTGTTCCGACTTAAAAAGTTGTTTTCCAGTGATGAAAATTTAATACACTTAGCAGGTAACATTTGGTTCCAGAATCTGTAGTCACGTAAGCTTATGTTTTTTAGATGATAATCTTGAGTGTTCAGTGGGCATTTTATATTTTAGTACTTTTTGAATGTTTCAGATCTCAAATCATTTTGTAGGCCCTTGAAAAGCTGTTGAGGCCTGGGTGCTGGATGTCTGAGAAGAAGAGCCTCAGACATAAGCTCAAGGAGGTGTTCTGGCAAAGGATTTCGGCATATGAGTGCCAAAGCGGCTCTGCTTGAAAGCTCACCTCTCATAGTGAGGCCCAGAGTGAGGAAGGGGCCAGCCTTTCCATTTTTCGTGAATGACAGCCTGGCTCCAATGCAATAGAAACTTCGGGAACCCAGCAGTGTTTGGCTACGGTCCAGGGTTTGCCAATGGGGAAGTAGCCAGGGATCTCTCCTGGCTACTGACACAAATAACGAACCCCATTTTTACGGAGGTGCCCCTAGCAGAAGCAAGGTCGAGATGTTCTCACGTGGGTTCTTGAACAGCGAATATCCATCCATCAGAGCGACTTGATGGGGTGACCCTGAGAGGATCACCTGTAAGGATGTATAAGGTTTTTTTGGGAGGAAAGTCCAAGACACACCTTGGAGGGACTTCAAGACCTGGCATAGTTCAGGCAAACATGAGTCAGTTAACATTACAAGTTTATTCTAAGGGTGAATTTGTTGACTGCTCAAACAGTGGTAAGACTTGGAGGAAATTTTCTGATGAGTAGAGGGGGAAATGTTGAGAAATTCATCAAAAGTTATTCACAATTCCTAAAATTATTTTAAAGTTTTTTTTTTTTTTTTTTTTTTTTGGTGAATCCTCCTGTAAACAGTAAGTATTCTTGTGCATCTATTTCTTGTATTAAACGAGAGACACTT
The DNA here is from genome assembly GCF_022355385.1 of Mustela nigripes. Lineage (NCBI taxonomy): Eukaryota > Metazoa > Chordata > Mammalia > Carnivora > Mustelidae > Mustela > Mustela nigripes. Next base: position 10,751,454 of record NC_081575.1, read on the forward strand.
GTATTTGCATCCAACCAAGATAGCAGGCAGACAAATTGCTGACTTTAGCAATGTCGTATCTGGAGACTGTCTGGCAAAGGAGAAGTGCTAACATCCATCATAAAGAATAGCTGCCTTTGAAAGAAACAGGGTTTTTTTTTTTTTTTTTTCCCTCCAAATATTCAGTGGTGTCCAGATCTGACAATTCCTTTCCTTTACATCAGATCCCTTGTAAGACATATTTTTGCCCCCAATAGTAGCTGTTCAATAAGGTTTATGTAATGAATGGATCTGCTCTGTAAGTGTTATCAGCATTCTTGAAGCACGGGTCCATGTGGATCTTGGTGATTTATGCAGTAAGTATGTATTACCCATCTCGAATGTGCAGGGTACTAGGAAAAAAATACCACTTGTATTGTGCAATGATTCTTGAAGGTGCAGGGAATTTATGCCAGCTGCCTCTTCCTCTCTACCTCCCTGTGCTACTGAGGATATAGATCACAGACAGGAGGGAGGGGTGAAACTATATCCGCCTACAAAGATAACTGGTTGAGAATCACTTCTGGAGTAAGTCACAGTTATCAGCTACAGTGACATACACGTTGGTTAGGCTGGGACTGGATAAATGGTTCTACCCTCCGCGAAGTTTTTCCTCTTCCCTCTGCTTTAGTCGGGGAGAGGAAATGTACGTGCCGAATAAATTCCACTTCAAATTCTGGGCTAACACTTACACTTACAAACACACACGTGTGTTCAAACCAAGCATTTTATGGAACCATGCTCACTCTTTGTGATGATGCATTCTGGTGTTTTCTATTCTATTTCAGCTGAAACTTAATACAGGTCACACCCCGCACAACTGATTTTATAAACCACAGAGTCGCCACCTAGATTTTGAACAACACTTCTCTAGGGTTTAATAATGGTTGGAAGACAGAAGTGAGGAAGAGAAGGTCTCTTAGGATATATTCCTGCATTATTTTCATAAAATGATGCACTTATTTACTATTTACCTGGTTGCGGGCAGTGATCAGTACTTTTCATGTATTAAGTCATTTAATCCTTGCTGCTACTGAATGAGAATAGGCACATTTATTGTAGCTAGTTTACAGACGAGGAAGTGGCTATACAGGGAGGTGAAGTGATCTGACCAAAGCTACCTAGAATTTGACACCAGACTGCCTGACGCCAAAGGCCATAGTCTTAAGCCCTCTTTAGCAAGTTCCCAGCCAATTATCTTATATAGCATGCCCTAGCCCCCCATGGGTTGAGAAAACAGTAAGAGTAGGTCAGAAGGAAAAAAAGGTAAGAAAAAAAAAAAGAAACAATAGCTAGAGCACATGCTTCATTGGTGGGAATGAGCAATGCCTTCTTGGTATGCAGAAAGCAACAATAAAAGTCAATTTCCAGACCCCAGCACTTGACTGTTTCCTAGGGACATAGAGGGCAGAAATGACACAACAGAGCAGACAGGGCTAGGCCAACCATTTTCTTCCCCTGTGTTTCTTTAGGTCAAAAGAATCAAAGCACTGAAGCAAACACCAACTAATTCAAATTCCCTTTCCTGAATCTTCATTTCAGATTCTAAGACTTAGGACAGAGAACAAAGCACAGCTCGAAAATGAAAATGAGAGTGAAACACATCTTGGATCCACTAATAATTAAGTCATGGCATTTTATTAAAATCTATGAATAGTGTCCTTAAATACTTCTCCTTTTTGTTCATTGATTTTAATTTAGATTGCCTCTGGCTCATAAGCCAGGTAAATATGCAACTTTTTAACAAATCACACTATAAAAGCTAGCCATCGTCCTGGGTACCCTGTGCATCCATCCCTAATGAGCAGGTTTAATGGTGTGCAAGACAATAACACCAATTACCTAGTACTTTAAGAGATGTGAAGCATACAGGAAAAAAGAAAGAAAGAGGGAAACCTCTTAATGTGCTTCGGAGAATAAATCTGACTTGGTTCTGAATGTCCTCGCTACAGTTTCTGAAAACCTGTGTTCATAATCATAATCTTACTGGTAGTGTGCAAATATTACCTAAATAAACTCCAAAAATTAACAATGCACAGCCTTCTATTTGTTACATCCAGTTGCTTTTTTTTTTTCCATTCAATATGTAAATTTGACACAGGAACTCATTCTATATCTAATCTTGTACCGTCATGAAAGTTCAAGGAGGCTTATTATATTGAATGATCCTTCTCTACCATGATACACATAAAGTAGGATATTTATTCATAGACATATTCAGGTAACTGAAAACTGATTAAGGTGTAGGATATCAAGGATTGTTTGGAATACAGAAGAAACTATTTTAATGTCAAATATAAGTTGAAAATCTTTCTCCTAGACCTACAGGCATTGACTGCTGGTATTCCCTATAGTTGTCATAACTTTTGAGGAAAAACAATCAACTGTCAACATGTATTTATTGAACATCTACTATATGCTCTGTATAAGGGGATTATAAAAGTATGAGATCCAATTTTTTCCCCTCAAATTTAATATATGATATGAAATGCTGTGACAATATAGAGAAAGCGTCCCATTTAGAGGTAGGAGTACCTATATGAGAAAAGCTAGATGGACTCAAGCCTCAGAAGAATAAAGTCCATTCAAAATTATTAGGATTTATCAGTTCTGACTTTAATAACCAGAATAAGCAACTCCAGCTCAAGCAAGAAACTTCACATTTTATAATCAAAGCAAAATTATTATTGGATTGAATACATTTTAACGGATTCACTGTCAGTATTTTCTTTTTATAAAAGGCTTCAAAATCTTGCTGGCTTTCATTTATGAAAAAGTCATAAATGCCGTATAATGCACGTATTTCCCTAATGACTGTTTAAAGTATTGCCTTTCAAAACAGCTTATGCACCATCATACTTCTAAGTTAGTTCTGTAATACAAAATAGGAGCTCCACAGAATAGAACAAACAGTGAAAGTGTAAGTTATTAAGTTTGATGTAAACTACCACAGACTTATAAAGAGCATGTATGTTGAAATAGCAGAACAGTTTTAGGAGAACTTAGGGATCCTAAAGGTACGTTCCTTACCTTTTGAGGTTGATGTGATAGGGCAGTGGGTTAAAACTCTGGCTAAATATTCACATCATGGGGCGCCTGGGTGGCTCAGTGGGTTAAGCCTCTGCCTTTGGCTCAGGTCATGATCTCAGGGTCCTGGGGCTGAGCCCCACATCAAGCTTTCTGGTCAGCGGGGAGCCTGCTTCCTCCTCTTTCTCTGCCTGCCGCTCTGCCTACTTGTGATCTCTTTCTTTCTCTGTCAATAAATAAATAAAATCTTAAAAAAAAAATAAATATCCGCATCACCTGATGGAACGGAAAAAAAAAAAAAACCACAACAAAAAACAACCCTGTACCTCTCCAATCCCAGACCAGTCAATCTAGCGTCTCTGGGAGGTGGATCCTGGACATCAGCATATCTCAAAGCTCTGCAATTGATTTTAAAGAGCAGCTAGGTTTGAGGTTCCACAAAGGAGAGAGCAGAGAGCTAATGTCTTTTTCATGTCACATAATAGAGAGACTAATGGCCCAAGCAATTTGTTGTTGGTTCCTTTGCAAATCCTAGGTAACAGGCTTGTGAGATTTGCACTGCCAACTACACTCTTTTTTAGGATACAGAAACCTGCAGTGTTTTGTTTTTTTTTTTTCTTCAAGATTTATTTCTCAGGACCCTGAAATCATGACCTGAGCCAAAATCAAGAGGTGGTCACTTAACCAACTGAGCCACCCAGGCACCTGAACCTCAGTGGTTTTAAATTAATCTACATGACTCTCAGAACGTCTTTGGGAACCTTATCCAGTATTCTCTGGGGGCAGAAATAGTCAAAACTTATTAACTGAAGCTAATTTCTTTTTCTGGTCCCTCCAACCTTAATAAGAATATGAGTGACAAGAAATTTATATGAAGAATAGTACAGGGTAGTGATTGAAACTATGGGTTCCATAGTCTAGCTCCCTAATTTCTGGTCTCTGCCCTTGAATTTGTCAACTCTGTGACCCAAACGAGGTATTTTCCCTATGTCTCAATATCCTCATATAGTTTTCCTATATCTCAATTTCCTAATAAGATTTCCACAGGAAATCTTATTAGATGGTTACCTGCAGTAGGTATTTTAATTCAGGTAAAGTGTTTTGACGAAAGCCTGCAACACAGTAAGCGCTCAAGAAATGTTAGCTGTGTTAGCATGTTAAATTAGGGCCGCAGATGTTTGCTTCCTACCATGATGAAACCATTGTGTTAGGCCTGCTACAGAATGTCAATAGCTACTAATCACTGAAATTGGTAGAGGAGCACAAAGGTTTTGAAGAGTTTATACTAAAAAAAATAAGAAATAGACAATCTTTGGGTAAAATCCTGCATAGTAATCACTAGGAATCAGTATGTTATAACTGCACACACACATAAATGCAGAGATTTTAAAAAGACATTTTTACTGAAGATATTCAAACTAGACAGGATATTGCTTACATTAGTAATTCTCAACCCTGGCTGCACCTGGAGCTTCTAACAAATACCAGTGCAGGGGTCCCACATACAGATATTCTGATTCATCTGATCTGGTGTGTGGAAGGAAATTTTTAAGAGCTATGTTTATTCTGATGGGCAATCAGGGTTAAGAATGACTAATTTAGGTAATTTGACCGGTTTGGATACTGTTTTCAACTCCACAATTGAAGCATATATGAACACAACCTACACACAGATTTTTTTTTTTTTTTTTGGTGGGTGTGAGTTATGGTGAATTTTTTATTTTTAACAACTTCATTGAAATATCTTTAGACATATAAAAATTGCATATAAAGTACACAACTTGATGTTTTGATGTATGTATGCATTGTGAAAAAAAATCACTACAACCAAGCTAAATAACATATCCATCACCTCTACATAGTTACCACTTCTGTGATATGTGAGTGTTTTGAGAAGATTTAATTTAAGGTCTATCCCTTTAGCAAGTTTCAAGTATATGATACTGTATCATACACAACTCTTTCAAAGATTATTCAAGAAAAGCTCTTCACTGATACTATAGGCTATCAATCTAGAATTTAAGTTGCAAAATAACAATGCTTATGAAAGTCTAGGAAGTGACATGATTTTGCTTATGGAAAAAGTCATCTGACATTCTAGGAAACATAGAGTTCTTGATGCTATTTAATTAATACTACATTTTAGCATCTTGAGGGAGATAGAGTGGTTTCACAGGTATCTTACAGGCTGCACTGCTTCTACAATAAGTGCAAAAGACCTCATTGTTCTACTCAGATTAGAACTGGATTCTCCCCATCTTCACAAACAGTGACTCTGGTAGACCAGACAGTAGTCATTTGTGGTAAGAACCCTCTTGCCCTGGTTTTGTTGGGAATTGTGACTGCACACTAAACCAAATGTTAAAGGAATGTCAGAATAAAGCAATAAATTTAGTCTACATATTAAATTTCACTGTTCAGTTGGAAACAGTGAACAGACTATGGTCATTCCATAGTCCCAATTTCCAAACAATTGAATAGATTTGGAAAATAACCATTAGTTCAGAAATTTTAGTTATATAAAGCTAACTTTAAAGGCTGCCCATGATAATTATTAGCTTTGTGACCTTGGAAAGTTATATAACTTCTGAGTTTCGTTGTGTCATGTATGAAGCCGATGATAACAATGTTTTTATGACACTTACATGGGATTTTGTAGGCAACAAGCTTATCATAGTGGCCGACACATTATATGTGCATGCAAAAATACTGTTGGTATTCCATATTCATGACCATTATTTGGATTCTATAAGGAAGAATAAGATATGGTCCTGGTTCTTAGAGGGTCTTAAGCCTACCTTGGGAAAAAAGCATGTTGAAGTGAAGTAATAATTTCTAAGTTGACATTTTCAAATTGCTGAAGAGTAAACTTGAGGCAGTGCTATTGTCATGCAAATTATATGGAGAGTCCTTGCCCTGGCAGGTCAGAGGGCTGTGTCTTAGAATAGTTGATGATACTCCCTGAACACTGTTCGACTCTCTCTTGCATCTGTTACTAATTATCTGTGTTTTTAAGCAAAGCACACTGCTTCTCCAGACCTTATTTTGTCCATCTGTAAAACAAAGTAGCTGGGCTTTTCTAGAAATTACATCTTAGAAGTCTGTTAGAGATTTGAGTAAGTTGTCATCAGACCAGAGTTAAAAGAATATAATAAACATGGAAAGTACCAAATAGATCAAGGCAAGAGTAAGCAGTTGGTCAGAGCACACTGTTCAAGTGGAGAACATTTAGGAACAAAGGCAGACTGAATGCAGTTTCTGGAGAAATTCAAATGCCTTGCTTAGAAGTTTGAATGTTATTCTACATGCAGCAGGCAGAGTTTTAGAAAGATTAATCTACACTGGTACGTATGAAGGATTTGAAGCAGGGACTAGATAGAGAGACCAATTACAGAGCTGTTAGCATAGTCTAAACTCAAGCTGGACTAGGCAGAGCGACCAATTATATGGGTGCTGTCCTAGTCTAAACTTAAGCTAGAACTAAGGGAGTTAACAGAGGAATATAAGAACAGATGATCAACGTATTATGAAGCCATTTGCACTTGATTGTTGATTGGAAAAGACAGGCAAAGTCGAGTTGGCACCAGATGATTGAAGATTGGAGGTCAGGAAACTGCTGATGAGTTAGGAAGAAGAACTAGTTTGGACTAAGGGGCGGGGGATGAGGAATAAGCCTTAGAAATATTTGATTTGTGGCATCAAAACCATAATTCAGGTAGACATATCCAAAGGACAAGGAGAGAATGAGAAAAAGAAGGTGTGACAGAACTATAAATTTGGAAGTTATCTGCACAGAAGTCAGAGCTAAAATGAAATTAATGGGTGAAATCTCAAAAAGACTTCAGCAGATGCTTATACACAGTGTCATCAAATTTAGTGTTTTCATTTTAATATTTCAAACAAAGGCAGCATAGTATAGCTAGCCTTGGTGAATGCAATAAAATTAAAAGATTTGGTTTGGGGGATATAGTATGAGAGTTTCTTCTTTACTGCTTGCATTCCTTATTTTACTGACTAAAGTCTTTATCTTAGTTTGGATTCCTCCAAAAGCTGATTCTCATGTGGGGATTTGGCCTTAAGGACAGTAGTTTATTTGGGAGGTTATCACAGGAAACATGAGAGGCCGTAGGGAAAAAAGAAAGGTGAGAGAATCAATTATATCATTATTATTATTATTATATTATCAATTAATGCACTAAAAGTGCATTGACAAGGAGGGTTACCACTGTGGTAATCTTTTGCTGGACAATACGGAACACGCCTCAGAATTATTCTACTAAGGAGTGAAGAAACTGGCTTATTTATTCAACAACTCCTGTACCTCATTTGGTGAGAGTAGTTCCTGCGGGGGGTTAATTCCATAGCACGTACAGTCTGCCCCTGAGTGGGGGGAGGGGATACCCTCAGGCAGAGAAAAGTAGGAAATTGTTGCCACGTATTGAAACTGGCTGCGGGAGCATCTGATGTAAGTCAAAGCGAAATGGATGATGTGGCAACGTGTCTGCTGGAATCATTCTGGTTTGTTTGTATGTCTTCCTTCTACGGAAGGAGGTGTCGTGGTATTTTCTAGACCATAAGAAATTTCACGGTTAAGTCACATTCCCAAAGGGTAATGTCATTGTGACTTCTTAGGTTTCTAATGGACTTATAATATTATCTCCACACAGAAAATCAAATGATTAAATGTAAATTTTTTAAAACAAAAGTTTGTGACAGGAGTTCATTTTTCCTTTGAAAATGAACAAAAGTGTATGTGTGTGTGCACGTGTGTACACAGATAAAAGCATCAAAGAGTTTTATGCAGGCACAGGTTTGTACCTTTTCTAGAGAAGAACCTTCTATTAATATCAAAGGAAGCTGTACTGACAGGATATATAGATGTGTGGAGAATAACAACCCTGACTTTTTTCTTGACATGACCTTATAGGATGTGTGGATAGAGAACAATTTTCTCAGCCAAAGGCATATCATGGTTTTTTTTTTTCTTGGCATCTGGTCATGATATTCTGATTTTAGTGTGCATATAAATATTAGGCATAAAATGGGCATAAAATGACCCAGAGATGATGATTCTGACGAACTATTTCTATTAGTGTGGCCACAGACATTAACAACCTATCGTTTCTCCAGTTGTTAGGTTGGCAATCTGCTAGTCACTCCTGACAAAGTAAAAATAGTTTTCTCTGAAGTGTGCAGAAAATGCTTTCATGTGAAAATGCAGCTTCAGACAGTATAATCACTGTGCATATAAGTGTGATATTAGTCAGCTGAGAATGGACCATAGCCATAGATCATAAGCAGTTTGTTTTTCATTAATGTGGCCCAGCTGGCAAGATACCTTGCCAAACCCCTTAGAAGACTGGATGTGGAAATAATTATTTACCAAGGTACAAAGTGACAGGATTGCTGTAGTGATGAATTGGCACACACAGAACCCATAGATGATGAATTGAAATAAGTCTTGTTCCACTAAGAGATGCCTAATATCCACATGATTTGATTTATGAATTTTTTTTGCATCATGATTGACCTGATATATTTTTCAGAACTCCAAGAAAAATAAAGTAAGAAAGAGTCAAAATTATATGGCATAATATAATCCAGAAGATTCCCCCAAGGTAGTACATGGAAATCAGATAGCTCTGAATGTGAAGAATGCTGAGTGTTTCCTCATAAGGCAATGATGATCACTAATCTACCAAAACATCATTGACAAATTGTTACAAGGGCAGATGGAAAAAGACTTCCTGGGGCTGTTCTCTAGATTCAAAAGCCTTTTGAATGTATCCTATTGCTACAACAGACATTTATGAATAGGCTGCTATCAAAAAGCTACATTCTCAGAAGCCAAAATCAACATTCATATGTGAAAACACACCCAGAGCAGAGTGACCTTCTCTTACTGTGTGAGATTATCGGTGGATGTAAATATAACACGCTAAAAAACATACGTGCTTGGGTCATCAATGAGCTTATTCATTTATAAAACCTCTGTGACTGGTTCTTCTTTTTGGCTTCCAAGACCCAATTCCAATGTGAGTGTGGGGGGGCACACCACCAAGCAATTCTCAAATATAAGCAGGGTGTCTGAGAATTTAACTCAATTCTGACACCATCTACCGGGAGCTAGCATCAGATTCCACAGATTGAGGACTCAGTGCTACAAGACTGCCCTCCATCACCCTCTTCAGAGGGTAGATCCAAGCCCCAGGCTGTTACTTGTGCTTCTTCTTCTTCTTCTTTTTTTTTTTTTTTTTTAAATTGTGTTATGTTAGTCACCATCCAATATACCGTTAGTTTTTGATACAGTGTTCCATGATTCATTATTTGCTGAGATGCCCTTCAACAGATGAATGGATAAAGAAGATGTGGTTCATATACACAATCGAATATTACTCAGCCATCACAAAGGATGAATACCCAACTTTTGCATCAGCATGGATGTTCCCTGTACTTCTGACTCACGGGCTATATGTTGGAGATTCCAACAACCTGCTTCTTAGGTTATTTTTATGTCCTAGCACGGTTCAAGAGAACTCAGAGAAATGCTTATGTTTGCCAGTAAAGGATATGATAAAGGGTATAATAAAGGATATGAATTAACAGTCAGATGAGGAAATACATCAGGTGAGGTCTGGCGAAGGGATGCAGGGCTTCCCTGCCCTCTCCAGGGCACCACTCACCCCAATCTCCTGGTGTTCACCAACCTAAATCTCTCCAAATTCAGTTCTTTTGGGCCTTTCTGGAGGCTTCATAGAAAAGTCAGGATTGATTAAGTCTTTGGCCACTGACTGATTCAATCTCTAGCCCCTCTCCCCTCCACGGTTCTAACCTTCATTTCACAGGGTTAGTCTTCCAGTCAATCAGCCTCTATCCTCTGGTGGGATCCAAAAGTCACCTCCATTAACATAACAAAAGACAACTTTATGGGCCTAACACTTAAGAAGTTCCAATAGTCTGGGGAGCTATGGGCCACAAACCATGTATCAAGACCAAATACACATGAGAACTATATTTTGGTCAACTGAATGACCAAATATATTTTCTTATAAGTCATAACATCACAGTAATACTGGGTAAAAACAACATACTTTTCTTTACGGTAACCATGTTAACAGTTTGGGTATTCTTATTTAATTCAAACAACTCCACATATTCACCTTTTGTAGACTGTAAGCATGTTACTGCCAAATGGGGCTGGCTTGGCCTTCTAATGCAACACCTTTGACAACTGCAGAAAAGTCACTGCTGCTTTAATCTCTGGCAGCCAATCAGCCCTAATTATAATTGACTAGGGGAAAAAAAAGGCCCCGTGAAAGGTGTTAAAGCTTAGGTCGTATAGACAGTATTGTAAAAAAAAAAAACTAAATAGCTGAGCAATTTAATTTTTCCAACCTCAACTCATGTTTTCTAAGTAGGAGCCATATTTCATCGTGTCACCAGGGAGACCACAAGACCTGACTTTGACTGCTCACCTGCTTGCACTCGCTAACCTCTGTCCCACACTTTTCCTTAGGCTCTTCCTTCTAGCTCATCTCTTAATTCTGGCAAATGGGAAGCAGAGCTGACCTTGAAATGGTAGTAGTGACCGCCCTGACAGGACCTCCAGCCAGCCCAGACCACCCAGACCAGTTTGAACTTAACTGGTGACTTGTGCTTGGCACAGATGGATCATGGAGTGACCTCTAAAGTGACAGACAACAAACTTTCCCTCCTCATAATACTAAAATCCCCACCCAAGGAGGAGCATAAGCCTCATTTACATAACATACTGATGTGGGAAACAAAGGCAAAAGAAATGTAACTTAAAATCTCCTTACAGCTGGCAGCTCACTGATAGAGAACCTGACACCCGCAGAGTGTGTGCCCTTTCTCAAGGAACGTGTGGTCGCCTTAGTGCTTTCCTGTTTAAAAGTGACCTCATCTTGGCAGCAGCAGGCCCCTCCAGGTCCTGAATGCCTTGCTTCCCGATTCCCTGGGGACTTGCGCTAACCCCAAACCCCACAAATCAAAACGGAGACCATCAGTCACCGCTCACAATCCCGGGGCAGCTCTTTGGGCCCACAGGTCCTGTCCCATCAGTGCAGAGCGGGTGAAGGCCTAGGCAGGAGACAGAGGAGGCCCCCGACTCCCCTGACTGGGGCCCGGAACTATTCCTGGCCAAGTGGAGACAAGAGAGACAAGGGAAGCAACCAGGACAGCACAAGAATCTCAAGGCCACAGGCGTCCCAGTCAGTTCTCAACAAAAGAGCGCCCCCTGAAGCCCTCAGGGGCAACCCATTCTGGACCCCTCTCACTCTAGAGAGCTTTTTGTTCGATTCTCACCTTCACCTCATAAACTTTCCCTGCACTTCACCCTTGTGTGTCTGTGAGACTCATTCTTCCACGCCGTGAGACAAAAACCCCGTGATCCTGCAACAATACTATGTATAGGTCATGTTTCCTTAATGGGTATGGGTGACCTTATGCCCACCTCTACATACAATGACAAGGCTTCTCTATCTAAATATTCATCCTAACCCTAAATAAAAGGAACCCATTCATCTTGCTCCGGAGTCACAGCTTTGGAAATCACTCCCTGTGATCTCCGTTTTTGTTACAAAGCAAGTTTTCTTTGTGTGACAGCTCAGCTGGTCGCAGTTTCCAAGTCACCAAGGAGTGAACTCACGTCAGGCTGGTTACAATAGGAGCCTGAAAAATCTCAAATACTGATTGCAGTGCATTTCCTCCTTAGTGAAATGAGTCCAGGAGATGGTTTTTCATACTTAAGAAGTACAGTAATCAAAGACATTAAAAAAAAAAAAAAAAACAACCAGCATATTTTTAAAGAAAAATTTGTTTGGAAAACGTTTTGATGGAATTGTCAGAGCACCTTCTTTCTCTCGGCTGTGAAAGTTTCATCTCCAATTTTATTACCTCAAAGCACAGCCACAGAAAGAATAAAAAATAATACAAATGTGAGAAAACAAGCATAAAGATAGAAACTAGAAGAGGGACTCAGAAAGGGTTAATTTCTCTATAATTATAGAGGGAAAAATGGTAGAAGAGAAAGGGAGATTGATTTAGTAAAACCATGATAGACAGCAAAAAATAAAAATCCCTTCAAAGTGCACTGCACTGGGAATTGGTAAAATTGGGTTCTAATTTAAACTGTGCATTTAAGCAAACTTAGACATTCACAGCTCCCCTCTGTGAAATGAGGGAATATACATGGTTAGGTCTCCTTTGACCTCAGACATGAAAACTCTAACAAAACTGTTCTAACATCCAAAGCTTAGCTCTCCAAGTTTTCAAATGCAGTACTGTAGATTAGGAAAATTTATTTTTGAATGAAAATGTGTACCTATCTACACCTTTCTTAGTCTGTATTTCAAATACAAACTATTTTGAGTGAATTCTGTTTTGAAAAATGTAAACATCTAGAGGGTTTTTGCTTCTGTGGTGACAAATGAAATTTTTTTTTTTTTACTTTTGTTAATCTTTCTTATGACATATACACATCATTTTAATCAGAATTAAAGAGCAAGCCTGACCTGTGCCCTATAGAGGTAAGGCTTCAACCAGCAGATACCATAGCCCCAAGGCCTGTACCACATTATAAAGGGCCGAGGCCTCTGCCTCATTCTATTCCAACCCACAGGGGAAAAGTTAGAGAAAACAAAACTTTCCTTTACCCCAATGACTTGCTAAGCATCTGAAATTTAAATCTAATTTTGAATTATATGTAAAATAGATTCCCCAATAAGTATTTCACATCAGCAAACTGAACAAATTGTGATCCTATCACATTACCTTTCCTGTTCCACATACTTCTTTTCAGCTGCTCTTACTGGTGACGGGACCCTCAGCAAAATTCAGGAGCCCTGAGATTCCAGAACAGGTATTCTTTGGCTTGGTCGTTGATTTCACTGAAGGTGGAGTCATCTCCAGAACCACTCTCCCCAGGGCCTGCTCGCTGGTTCCAGAGTTGGCATTCTTCCTCAGGTAGGGTGTCAGCGCCTCAGGAGCATTTAGGCCATCCTCACCTAAGAATGGCGTGTGAGACCTCAGCCCCTGTGACAGTGGTAAAGCTCAGACGGGAGAGCTCCGCTTCCCAATGGAGACAGCCGGTGGCTGAGCTCCAGCTCTGGCCTCCACGCCTTTGGGGACGACACTCAAGGTCTTTCCCCTGAGGGGTCAGGAAGGGAGCACTTCCCCTGGAAGAGGAAAGAAAAATGGTAACTGTGCCTTTCCTTCCTGGTCTCAGAAGGGAGACTCCTGTTCAGGAGTGACTGACGTTAATGCCCACAGGGGACTCCTTGGGACAGTCCGGAAGCTCTCCACGGGGTGAACACAACTGCTCTCCAAACAGCCCCTGAAGGACCCTCCTTCAGAGCCTCTCCCTGCGTTTCGGGTCAGCCCTCCGGGAGCACTCTGGCTCTGCCAGAGCAGGTTTGCCACAGTCACCATGGCTGAGGGTGTGGTGGGCACGGGGTGGGGGGCATTCTCCGATGGCAAGGAGAAAAGTGTGTGGGGGTCGGAGACGTTAGAAACTGTACGTGGACAGTATCTGGCCGTAATTTCTACAAACCAGATCAGGGCTCCACACGTTTTGGTCCGAATCAAAGATTGCGAAAGTTTTATTGACACAATCGTTGGAACTCTCTTTCCCTTAACCTCCATGCCACCCGTCACGAGTTTCTGTCCCATCAAACTCTAAAATGCCGTGCAAATCCACGGGCTGCGGCAGGTGTCCATGGCTACTGTTGTGGGTGAAGCCCCCACCATCTCCCCCCTCCACTTCAGCAAAGGTTGCCTCCCTGCTGCCCTGGCCTCCCCCCTGCCCCTGGGAAATCCTTTCTCCTCTCAGCAACCAGTGGTCCTTTTAAAAATCCAACCCCTGGTTGTTGTTTTTTTAATTATCTATCAGAGTTATTGATGTAAAGTTGTGTGTATTTTAACACAGAGAGTCCGATCTCTACCACGGTCATACATAACCCTTCTGTGGGCTTAGAATTCTCCTGTGCGTCCCCTTTGTAGTCAATCAACACTTCTCAGGCAAGCTTGTAGAGGTAATCATCTGTTTTCTGTATATCTATCCTTTCTCCTTTTCCAGAACAGCATGTGAATAGCTTCATAAAATGATGTCACTAAAATGGTTCTACCATTTTTTACTAAAACAAGCAAAGGAGAGTTCATGTTGTTCCACATCCTCGTCAGCATTTGGTGTTTTCTGTGGCTTTGTTTTTAGCCAAACGAATTTGTGTGGTGGTATCTCATTATTATTTTACTTTGTAATTCCCTGATGACATATGATTTTCAGCATCTTTTCATATTCTTATTTGCATTCTCGATGTATTCTTTGCTGGGATGTCTTTTTGGATCTTTGGCCCATTTTAAAATTGTGTTGTTTATTTTGTTATTATTGAGTTTTGAGGGTTCTGTGTATATTTTGTAGACATGTCCTTAATCAGATATTTGTTTTACAAAGCTTTAATCTCTGTTTCTACTTTGTCCTTTCAGTCTCTTAACAGTGGATTTTACAGAGCAGAACTTTTACATTTTAATGATGCTCAACTTATCAGTCTTTTCTTTCATGGATGCTGCTCTTGGGGTTGTATCCAAAAAGTCATCACCAAAACCAACATCATTTATGCTTTCTCTTATGTTATCTTCTTTATTTTACATAAAGTAAAATATGATCTATTTTTCATTGATTTTTGTGACGTGTGTAAGGTCTGTGACTTATTTTATTTTTTAATTAATTAATTATTTTTTTTTAATTTTTGTATGTGGATGTCCAATTGTTCCAGTACCACTCATTCATGTGTTGAAAATGCTATTCTTTCTTAATTGAAATGCCTTTGCTCCTCTGTCAAAGGTCAGTTGACTATATTTGTGTGGGTCTATATCTGGGTTCTCAACTGAGTTTCTTCGATGTGTCTATTCTTTCATCAATATCACACTGTCTTGATACTGTAATTTTAGATTATGTCTTCAAGTTGATTAGTGTCAGTTTGCTGACTTTGTTCTTCTCCTTCAATAATGTGCTGACATATCTGAGTCTTTTGGCTCTCCACATAAACTTTAGAATCAGTCAGGAGCTATCCACAAAATAACTTGTCAGGATTTAGATTGAGATTGCATAGAATTTAAAGATCAAGCTAGGAAGAACTGATATTTTAACAATATTGAGTCTTTCTTCCATGGACATGAAATATTGATCCATTTATTTAGATTTCCTTTGTCCTAGTTTTATGGCTGTCTTCATATAGATCTTGTAATTATTTTGTTAGGTTTCTAAACAATTTTTAAAACTAAAATAAAATGAAAAGAACCACACTGCCCAATTTTAAGATTCACTATAATGGTACAGTAACCAAGACAGAGTGGTATTGGTTACGGATAGACAAATATTTTATTGGAAAAGAGCAGAGGGTCTGGAAGAAAACTCCAATATGGCCCATGGAATTTTTAAAAAGGTCTAAAGACAAACTGAGAAATGTTACTGTTTTGAATAAATGACACTAGAGCAATGCAACATCTATATGCCAAAAAATCTATTCAAATCTCACCCTTTATATAAAAGTAAGTGTAAAATGGATCATCAAGCCAGAAGGTAAATTGAAAGCTATAAAATCTTTAAAAGAAACATGGGCAGAAATTTTTCCAAGAGGAGTTAAGGCAACGATGTTTTAAACATGACATCAAGGATTTTTCATAAAGAAAAAATATATATATTAGGCTTCCTCAATGTTAAAAAAAAAAAATTATTTTCCAGGACTGACAGCAAAGAAAGACTGGATTCTGTGAGGTCCCATGTGTATTAGGGTGGGAGGTTCCCTCAGTTCTCCTCAGGGTCATGGTATTTACTCCTGACAGAAACTGCATCCCTTCTTTCCTGTTGACCTGAGGGTCACCCCCCCCTCCCGCCGCCCAGTCCAAGGCCACCATCTCCCCGAGACACCAGGAAAGGAAGTCAAAGGGATAAAGAGAGTTGTCTCTGCCTGCTATCCAAGAATGGGGTCTCTCAGGACTGACCGTAGGGACAGATGTCTTTGAGGTTCTATATGTCTGTGGTGAGAGGTTCTCTCTGCCCTTCTAGGTCCTCACCTTAATGCACGGCAGAGTCTAGTACTCTTAAACTCTGCTGAACTGAGGCCTTTTCCGTTAGACAAAAAGCTGCACCTCCCTGAGGCTCCCAAGATAGAAGTCCATAAACACCACCCCCAGGGGACAAGGCCTGGGTCTTCCCAGAGCTGATAGCAGGGACAAGGTGGGGCTTGGAAGGATTGAGGGGGGACTTTCAATCCCTGGTGAAAGTTCCCCTCAATCCTTCCTTTGTGTATATCCCTTTATTGCCCAGAATCAGAAAAAAAAAAAAAAAAAAGGCAATTCTTTTAAAATGTAGGATTCCTGAAAAGAAAATGAATGGGCGGGGAGCCTGGGTGGCTCAGTGGGTTAAGCCTCTGCCTTCGGCTCATGATCTCAGGGTCCTGGGATCGAGCCCCGCATCTGGTTGTTTGCTCAGCAGGGAGCCTGCTTCCCCCTCTCTCTTTGCCCGCCTCTCTGCCTACTTGTGATCTTTCTCTCGGTCAAATAAATAAAATCTTTAAAAAAAAAAAAAAGAAAATGAACGGGGAAATCATATGACCTAGAATTAGGCAAAGGTATCTCAAAAATGACACTAAAATCTTGATTCAAAAAGAAAGAATGCTTTATCAGACATCCTCAATATTACCAAAAAAAAAAAAAAATCACTCTGAGAGAGACACTCTTAACAACAGAAAAAGGCAAGCTACAGACTGAAAAAGAAATTGCAAATCATACATACAACGATAGACCTTTATCCAGAATACGTAAAGGGCTCTTAAAATTCAAAAATTAGAAAACAATCCAATTTTTTAAATGGGAAAAATACATCAATGGATACTTCACTAAAATTGACATGCAGTTTTAAATAAGCACATGAAAAAATCTCCTCCATCATTAGCCACTAGAGAAAACCAAATTAAAAGCTCAGTATGATGCAACATGCTTGTGAGAATTGCTGAAAATACACTGACACTAAGTGTTAGCACGGCTGAGAACAAGTCGAATGTTCATGCATCACCCTTGTGAATTTAAAATTGCGGAGTCGCTGTGGGAAACGACTTGGTAACTTCTAACAAATGTACACTTAACTATTTGATTCAGCAGCCCCATTCCTCGGAGAAATAAAAACGTACATTCACACAAAAACACAGGAATGTTTCTAGTATCTCTTTTCATATTTGCCAAAAGCTGCAAACGACTCAAATGTCCTTCCATGGCTAAGGGGATTAGCAAGTTGAGGCACATCCATAGAATGCGGTATTACAGACCAACAACAAGATCTAAAATATGGGCAAGCACAGCAATTTGGTGAATTCCCTGAGCCTTACCTTTGGAGTCGATCATCCACCCTGACCCCAGTTTCTGGAAACTAGGATTTGTTTTCTGTCTATCTTCTTACTTTTTCCAGAATGTCATATAAATGCTGCCTTCTTAACTTCAGACAGAATGTATTTTGAACAATTTATTTCATAGCTTATTTAAAATCGGGTCTAAGCAGAATATTTCTTCTCTTATGTATGTGTCACTTTCATAATGCAATGTCTCCACATTATTTACCTGCATGGATATAAAATGTAAAGTCAAGCGATCAGAAGAGCTTCACAGTGTTGTCCTGTACTACACATCAGTCATATAATCTTAGTATATGAATTAATTTAATAAAACAACAAGATTTTATCTGTATTTATCTGTTGGTTGTATTTTGAGACTATGTTAGTGGTATGTTATTAGCAGCCAGGAATCCTAATCTTTGTCTTGAAATTTTAGGAAATCTGGCTTTGGTTAAGATTTTCCCCAATTGTGTAGTTTTCTCTTGCATATTCTATTATCGATTTCATGCAATACTGAATTGATAAACATATCTCACTGCTAGAATGAAGTAGTATCATTTTTAAGACATTATTAAAAATACATCTTGCATGAAAAAAGTGGCTGTATATTTTTCATTTCAACCAGCAGTGAATGAGACATCCTTTAGCTCTACATCCTCTCCAACATTTGGTATTTTCAGATTTTTGTAGTTTAGCAATTAGTTTGCAGCTGAATCTCACTGAAGTTTCATTTGCATTTCCCTAATGACAAATGATGCTGAGCATCATTTCGAATGTTGTTCTGATCTGTATATCCTCTGTGGTGAAGTGTCTTTTCAATCATCTACATATTTTTTTTAATTAATGGATCTGGTTCTTCAGAGTTTTGTTACGTTTACGAAAACTTGATGAGAAATTACTGAGGGTTCCCACATACCTGCTCCCATCCTCCATGTTTTCCCCTGTTATTAACATCTAGCAGGAGTATAATACATATGTTAAATTTGGTGAACCCATATTGATACGTTATTATCCTCAATTAAAGTCCCCAGTTTACAACAGGGTTGACTCTTGGTGTTGTATGTTCTACAGGACTTGACAGATATATAATGTTACTTATCCACCACTGTGGTATCATACAGAAAAGGTTCACCATCCTAAAACTCCTGTGCGCTCCACATTTTTGCCGTCCATGCCCTCCCCACCCGAAGCTCTGGTAACCACTGATCTTTTTACCGTCTCCACAGCTGGACCTGGAAATGTATCTCGTATACTACGTAGTTGGAGGGATACAGTATATAGCCTTTCTTCACATTAAAGAAAACTATTTATTTATGAAAACAGATAAAATAGAGATAGTAGTAGTGAACCCACATATACCCATTACTCAGACTCTGCAATTTCAAGATTTTGATAGTACCTTATAACTGAATAATTTCAAGACCATTTCAATTCAGGGTGTGTACACACTCTGGATGCTCTTAAAAATACTAAAATCTAGGGGCGCCTGGGTGGCTCAGTGGGTTCAAGCCTCTGCCTTTGGCTCAGGTCATGATCTCAGGGTCCTGGGATTGAGCCCCATGTCAGGCTCTCTGCTCAGCGGGGAGCCTGCTTCCTCCTCTCTCTCTGCCTGCCTCTCTGCCTGTTTGTGATCTCTGTCTGTCAAATAAATAAATAAAATCTTTAAAAAAATACTAAAATCTATAGATACTTTTGCTCATCACATCTAACCCAAATATCCAGTCAGTCTGGTCAGATCATGCCTATATATCCCCCCTTCAAATATAAATTTCCAAGCTATTTTGCACCTTTACAAATAATTTTTTTTTAATTATGCTGAAGCATATATAGCCAAATTTACCATTTTAACCACTTTAAAAGGAATAGTTCTGCAGAATTAGGTGCATTCATATTGTTGGGCCACCATTACTACCATCCAATATCAGAAGTTTTTCATCTTCCCAAATGAAACTCTTGCACCCATTAAACGATAGTTCCCGATTGTTCCCTTCCCTTAAGCCTTGCCATCACCCTTCTACTATCTGGCTTTATGGAATTGACTAAGAGAGGTATCTCATGTGAGGTAACATACAGTATTTGTTCTATTGTCTTACTTAGCATAAGGCTTTTAAGGTTCAGCTACATGGTAACATCTATCAAAATTTCCTGCTTTTTAAAAGCTGAATAAATATTCTGTGGTATGTATGTGCCATAGTTTGTTTACCCATTTATCTTCTGATGGACATTTCTACCTGTTAACTTTGAGGAATAATGCTGTTATGTATAGAAGTGTACAAATATCTTTTTTTTTTTTTTAAAGATTGTATTTGTTAACTTGAGAGAGGAAAGAGAGAGCATGAGTGGGAGGAAGGGGAAAGGGAGATGGACCAGCAGACTCCCCACTGAGCAGAGAGCCTGACACAGGGCTCCATCCCAGGCCTCTGAGATCATGACCTGAGCTGAAGTCAGACGTTTAACTGACTGAGCTACCCAGGACTCCTACAAGTATGTTCCTGAGTCACTATTTTCAGCTCTTTGGGGTATGTACCCAGAAGTGGAATTACTGGATCATATAATAATTCTGTGTTTAATTTTTGTGAAACCCCCACACTGTATTTCACAGAGGCTATACCACTTTGCATTCATGAACACAGGATATTTTTTTCATTTATTTTGAGTGAGGAGAAGCAGAGTACCAACTAGACTTGCTTTGGGTTCAGTGTCCTGACTGTGGTGGAAGAGGCTGGGCTTACCACTGGGCCCTGCAACACTACTCTGGGAGGAGAACCAAAACGCTGAAGGCTTGGGAGGGGTGGAAGGCTGACTCCCCGCTAAGATTTGACAATCTTACCCACGACAGAGGATCAGAGCACCACCAACTTCAGCCAGGCAGGGAATAGCAATCACATCCCCAGTTCTCCCGGAGAAAACAGGGAAGGGGTGGTGCTGGAAGGTGAGTGGATGCTGCAGTGTTTCTGCTTGTGTTTGGCTGGAGCAAAAAGTTTTCTGTTGTTACACCAACCTTTTCCTGGTCTTTAGCTAGTGGCAACAGGCTCTTGGAAATTTTTACTTTTTGGTCTTTTCTTGTTGACAGTTTTGGGTGGGAGGTCTCCGCAGTGTCCTCTCCAGGATCTATGGGTGGCAGTAAGGAGACCCAAGGACTTAACTGTCAGATTGTCCCTCAAGTCCCAAAGTCCCTCAGCAATCTGCCTTCTTTCCACCTTTCAGAATCTTCCTATGCGTGTTTGGTTCACTATGGCAGGTTTTCCCCCCTAGTTTTTTTTTTTTTTTTGAGAAATAATTTACATATAACATCGTATTAGCTTAAGGTATATGTAGTATATGTATATGATTTAATATATGCATGTATCATGAAATGGTCACCACATTTAGTTAATATACATCACTTCACATAGTTTCTTCCTTATGATGAGGACTTTTAAGATTTACGCTCTTAGCAACTTTCAGCTATGAAATACAATACTGTCAACTGTAGTTATCATGCTGTATGTTACATTTTCAGGATTTATTTATCTTGTAACTGGAAGTTTGTACCTTTTGACCAACTTCACCCATTTCAGCCATCCCAACCTCTTACCTCTGGGAACCACGAATCTATTCTGTTCTATTTTGTTTTGTTTTGTTTTTTGTTTGGATTCTACATTTAAGTGAGATCATACATATTTCTCTTGCTCTGCCTGACTTATTTCACTTAGCATAGTGCCCTCAAGTTTCATCTATGTTGCTGCAAATAGTGGGATCTCATTTTTTATGGCTGAGTAACACTGCATTCAAGTATATCACATTTTCTTTTCCCATTTATCTGCTGATGGACACTTAGGCTGTTTCCACACCTTGGCATTAGGAATAATGCTGCAATGAACATGGGGGTACAAACATCTCTTCAAGATAGTGATTTTACTTCATTCAGATATATACCCAGAAGTGGCCACTGCTGCATCTGGTAGTTCAGCTTTTAATTTTTTGAGCCACGTCCGTATTTTTTCCATAGGAGCTGAACTGATTTAAATTCCCACCAACAGTGTGTAAGGGTCCTCTTTTTTCCACATCCTTGCCAGAATTTATTTTTTTGTCTTTTGGATAATAGCCATTCTAACAACTAGCAGGTATGAAGTGATGTCTCATTGTGGTTTTGATTTGCATTTCCCTCATGATTAGTGATGTTGAGAACTTTTTCATGTGCTTGTCAGTTATTTGTATGTCTTCTTTGGAAAAATGTCTATTCAATTCCTTTGCCCATTTTTAAATCAGATTTTTTTTTTTTTTTGCTTTTCATGTATATGGGTTCTTTATGTATTTTGGATATTAATTCTTTTTTTTTTTTTAAGATTTTATTTATTTATTTGACAGAGAGAAATTACAAGTACACTGAGAGGCAGGCAGAGAGAGAGAGAGAAGGAAGCAGGCTCCCTGCCGAGCAGAGAGCCCGATGCGGGACTCGATCCCAGGACCCTGAGATCATGACCTGAGCCGAAGGTAGTGGCTTAACCCACTGAGCCACCCAGGTGCCCCTGGATATTAATTCTTCATCAGATATATGATTTACAAATACTTTGTCCCCTTCCATAGGTTGCCTTTTTATTTTCCTGAGGGTTTCCTTTGATGTGAAAAAAACGTTTTAGTTTGATGTAATTTCATTTCACTTCTTTATTTTTGTTTGTCTTTTTCTTGGTGTCAAATTAAAAAAAAAAAATCATTGCTAAGACCAATGTAAAGGAGATTACCTTCTGTTTTCTTCTAGGAATTTTATGGTTTTGGGTTTTATGTTTAAATATTTAATCCACTTTGAGTTGATTTTTATAAGTGGTATAAGATAGTGTCCAGTTTCATTCCTTTGCATGTGACAAAAATTTTCCCCATCACCATTTATTGAAGACTATTGTTTCCCCACTATATATTCTTTGCTCATTTGTCATAAATTAATTGGCCATATGTATGGGTTTATTTCTGGGCTCTTCTTGGTTCTTTCCACTGATCTGTATGTGTGTTTTTATGTCAACACCATACTGCTTTGATTACCACAACTTTGTAATATAGGTTGAAATCAGAAACTGTTATTCCTCCACTTCCATTCTTCTTTCTCAGGAATGCTTTGGCTGTTTGGGTCTTTTGTGTTTCCATAGAAATTTTAGGATTCTTTTTTATGGCTCTGAAAAAATGCCATTGGAATTCTGATAGGGAGTCCACTGAGTCTGTAAACTGCTTTTGGTTATATGAACATTTAAACAATATTATTTCTTACAGTCTACCCTTTTATTTACACCTTTCAGAGTCTCCTTATGCTTATTTGATTAGTTATGTTCAAGGTGGAGAGTCTGGGAAGAATGGGGCTACTCAAAATATTCTTGGAATCAGAAGTGATCTGGGACATATTTTTTATACAGATGACAAAGGATTAATACCTATAATGTCTATAATGTTTTAGATATCTGTCTGTTTATCTATCTGCATATGAATGTGAATGAGAACATACCAGAAAATATACTAGATTTTTAACAACGACTTCCATGGTCCATACTTGCACACACCCACTTGCTAACATAGGTTACCAGACAGGGGATAACTAAATTGGGGGAATGAGAAGCTAAACAGCATAAAGAACAACAACAGCAAAAAAAACCCTGCACACAATATGTATGAGTATGGCTGCAGATAACGCCTTCATGAAAAATTATGTGTCTGTAAGTAAAATAAATTTATGAAAAAGAAAATATAAAATGGATTACTTATTAAAAATGAGGTTTTAAAGACTGTTGGTTTTATGAGAAGGCCATCTACTTAAGTTCCCTCATTTTAATCAGAAATGAAACTAAATGAGCTTTCCTGTGACCTTTAGTGATAACTGTGTGGATTTGAGCAAATGATTGATTGCTGGAATTACATAAACTTATGTTTTTTTAGCCTTAGTGAAGCCGGAGTCTTCCTTTGCTGAGGAAGCATCAGATAATCCACTTTAGTTGTGAATATGGGTTCTTTAATCTTGAAAAAAAAAAACAGCTGCATATACATTGACATTTTCTGATGACAGCAGACTTCAACACTATTGTTCCTTTTTCTGTATTAAGTAATATTACTAAGAAATATCTGGACTGGCATACGTGTTTCCCTGAAAAAGCTTAAATGTTTGAATGCATGAAGTGCAGCTGTCACTCAAATTGGTAATAATCTTGCTAAAATTAATTATTCTAAATTAATACTGCCCCCTTATAGTAGTCACTAAGTGTATAATCATTCATTGATCATATTTTTTTTCAAGATATAAATGCTAAGAATTTACTATGTGCCAGATTCTGTTCTAAGTGTTCAGGACAGAGCGATGAAAATCTGCTGCCTTTTGGGATTACATATTAAAATGGAGAATGATACAATTAACACATATGCTAAATACTTTCAGAGAATTGTATTATGAAAAAAGACAAGGTAAGTAAATAGAGGTTGATGGAGGGAGCATGGGGCCTCTTTCAGGTAGGGTGTCAAGAAAACCTCTCTGAGTGGGTGACATTGAACCAAAGCTTGACTCATGGGGAAAAGAGCCATCTGAAGTCTGGGGGAGGAGCATCGCAAGTAGAGAGAAAGCCAGGACAAAGGCCCTGAGGCAGGAACAATCTTGACATTTAAAGAAGCTAGAAAATTTTTGTATGACTAGAGAAGCAAGCAGTAGGGAGGCAATGGGAAGAGAGGAGTCCAGAGATAAGCAAGAACCAGAACAAGCAGGGCTGTGTAGGGCATGGAAGGAGTCTGCATTATATTCCTGTTATAGGAAGTTATCAGAGACCTTTGAAATGAGAAATGAACCAAAATTCTATTTGGAATTCCTTATATGGGATTCTCTTCAGATCTTGTATCATATTCGTGATAATATTTCCAATGATAAAAAAAATTTCATAATTTAATGGGGAGCCTGGGTGGCTCAGCGGGTTAAGCCTTCAGCTTAGGTCATGGTTTCAAGGTCCTGGGATCAAGCCCTGCATTGGGCTCTCTGCTCAGCAGGGAGCCTGCTTCTCCCCCCTCCCCCGCCTGCCTCTCTGCCTACTTTTGATCTCTCTCTCTGTGTCAAATAAATAAAATACTTTAAAAAATTTTAAAAATCCATACTTTAAGAATGAATTTCATTGTTAAAAACTGTTTCATGGTTAAGGCTACTACTAGCTAGCTCCCCAATATTACCATTTGGTGCATAAATCTGTGTTGTTTTAAAACAAGGAGAAGATTTTTCTAGTGTGACTGTTATAGTCAACTCTAGCAGACATGCCCAATTAAAATCACTTTGACAGATAGTCACTGGATGTTTTCTAAGTGACAGACAGTGTGCTATTATACATTGCAGGAAAGAAGATACATGAGGCAGAAAAGCACACAAATACTTCAAACAGGGGTCAGAACCCAAATGCTATAGGAGAGGTACTAGTAGCTAGACATTTTCTGAAGAGAAAGAAGTCAGAGCTTCTGGGGTACAAGAGGGATCAGGGAAGTTTCTATGAGAAGACAGACTGGTGTTTGGCGTAATTCTTTAAGGTTAGGTAGGACTTGAGAGGGGAAAATGATAATTCCATAAAGATATGCATAAAGGACAAAGAATTGTTCCAGGGGCTGGATTATAAAGAACGTTAGGGGGAAGGAGAGAAATAAGCACTTGGTAAGGTAGTTGTGAGACATGCTCTGAAGGACCCTTAGTATCATGTCAAAGGGTCTATTTTTAATTTCTTAGGCAATAAGAAATCATTGAATATTTTGAGCTAGGGGATGGCATAAATGGAATAATCCTTAAAAGATAATCATGGGGGTGCCTGGGTCGCTCAGTAGGTTAAAGCCTCTGCCTTCAGCTCAGGTCATGATCTCAGGGGTCCTGGGATCAAGTCCTGCATCGGCATCATCGGGTTCTCTGCTCAGCAGGGAGCCTGCTTCCTCCTCTCTCTCTCTCTGCCTGCCTCTCTGCCTACTTGTGATCTCTGTCTGTCAAATAAAATAAATAAAACCTTTAAAAAAAAGATAATCATGGCAGTTGTATAAAATGGATTAAAGCAAGGAGAGCCCAGATAACAGGCTAATGTTGTAGATGAGGCAAGAGGAAGCATGAGACTGAACTAGGGTGCTATTAACAAGGGAAGGAGACAGAAGAGGCAAAAGATATCACCATGGCTGCTGATAATCAGATCAGAAGTTGGGGAAAAGAAACTCTCAAATTTCTTCAAAATTTAGCCTTGGATAAGATTTCAACCTATAATAATCATGAGTGTCTCAGCATAAACAGGGTGGTAGTGAAGGCCTGTGTCATTCAGGGAGAAGTTGGCTTCAGTTTGAGATGGAGTGTCGATGAAGGAGAGTTGGAAGAAAGGCAGGCAGGGACAGGAGGCCCCCACCCTAAGAAGAAATCACCCTTAAGGATTTTATACCACCCTGAAAGGAAGCCCTCCACCCTTTCCCAGGTGACAGAAAGATGGCAAAAACCTGATGGGATGACAGAAGGGTTAATCAGATTAAATCCCCCCACCAACAGCCAACAGCCCTTAAAAACCTCTAGACTTAGAAACTCTGATGGCAACCCTCTTGGGTCCCCTCCCTCTCTAGGAACTTTGTACTATCACTCAATAAACTTTCCTTGACTATCACTCAATAAACTCTTGGCTGCCCACCACTCTGTCTGGTCTACCTCTTCATTCTTCAAAGCGGTGTGACCAAGAACCCAAGTACCTACCGTGGGGAGTAAAGGAAAAGAAATCCTGTAACAGTGTCTCTGATGAAGTAACAGAACACCTACCACCTTCGCCATGTTCTCTCTCTCTCTCTGGAAACTGAAGCTGCTGAACATGCAGTGTCTGAGCCTGGGCCCCTTACCCAGAATGCACCAGTTCAAATCTTAGCTCAGGCACTTACCAGCTCTTTGATCTTGAGCTAGTGAGATGGCCTCTCTGTGCTCAATATTTGTATCTGAAAATTGGAAAAGTAATATTATATATCTAAATGATTGTTTTGAGGATTAAGTATGTACACACATACACACATACATACATATGCATGCATATGTGAAAATAATATATCATATAGGACATACAGTTATATGTAATCTACATGAACTATATTATATACACATTGTATCCTCACAAGAAAACTGAGAGGTATATATCTTATATGGGATAGTGTTGATAGATTATATATGTGTATATAGTATATAATATTTGATATATTTTACATATGTATGTATACATAAGTGATATATCTTACATATATACATGGACACATACTGTTTTGTATTATAAGCCTCATAAATGGGAAAGGAGGAAAGAAAAGTTGTCATTAATGGGTAGAGGAAGAACAGTGAGACAGAGGAGTAGAAACAGCTGAGAAGAGGAATGTAAAATACCTCAGAAAATTCCAGACAAATGAGATAGTGAAGGATGCTGGGTTTGGAAATGAGGAAGTCCTTGCTGACTTTAATCGAGCAGTTTCAGTTAAGTGGTGTGGATAGGAAGAATCGGATTTCCAAGGGATAATGAGGTCTGCACTGAGAAAGGAAAGAAAGCACAGTTTACCTTTTCATGAGTTGGACCTTGGGAGTATGGGTGAATCAGAAAATACTCTGTGTTATTTTGCGAAAAAGATAGTTGATCCTTTCTTTCTGGAAAACATGAAGGAGCCTGTGCCGTAAGGAAAATGGAAGAGTAGAAGGGGAGAGTAGGGGAAGAGGGGACAGAGAGAGAACGGGACAGAATCAGACACAAGACCTCAACGTGGAAAGTGAGATGAGAGGAAATTCTTCAAAGGTTGAGGTGAAGAAAGAGAGAGGGGCCTATGACTAGAATCTGAGACTGAGATGGTCTGGGGGCTTCAGAGGAATGGTAGAATTCTGGCAACCAAAGCTGAGGACACAGGAGGAATACTCAGGGAGATAAAACTAAATACTACCCAAGTGACAATAGGGAGTCAGTTCATACTTGGCACTAGGAGGTCTAAAATGTTTTTGGCACAAACGCCAAACAAACAAGGAGGCACCATTGCAATGAGTGCACATCTTCCCAAGAAGGCTGTTTTGGAAAAGCATCATTTGCTTTAATGTCCAATTTTCCAAATTACATTTCAACAATGTCACATTGCTTTTTATCTTCACCACCTATTAGAGAAAGCCATAGAATATCAGAACTGCAAGGAAACAGATAACTTCTCTTTAATCATTCCAATGAAATTCCATGCATCATGCCCATTAAGAGGACAAACTCTACAGAAGTTCTTATCCTGGGCTCTGTAGATGGAATCCAGAGTCCATGAACATGGATGCAGATAAAAGATATACATCTTTATTTGTACTAACTTTTATGTGAAGTTCAGCATTTCCTTCCCTAATGAATGCAGGCAACCAAGCACAGTTCTACTAGCAGTATGCATGACTGGTTCAACAGAAATCATAAATATTTTCATATTGCCTTAGGGTTATTACAGATATCTCAAAACATCACTTATATTCATTTGAATTAGCACTTTGAAATTGTGGTACTTATTAGACTTGTCCCTAGATCTTGCTAGTTAAAGCATTACAAAAGTAACACATGTTCCTAGATCACATATCTGGTTTTTTTTTTTAAATAAGTTGACAACTGAATTTTACTATATTCAGTTTACTTTGGAATTTGCTATTTCATTTTAAGTACTTGAAAAATATTCATCTGGGATGGGGTCCATAGGCTTTAACAGATCCCCACAGGCATATATATATCACAGGGTATAATAGAAAGGTCAGAAGCCCAGAACTCACTATTCAGACAGGCTTGTCTGGCAGTCCTTGCTCTTTCTCTGTGTGAAGTTGAGCAAGTTCTCTTTACCTCCCTTTGTTTGGATGTTCGATTTATGATATTGCCATTAACATACCTACCTCTTAGATTTTTTCAGAGGCTAACATAGGAGTCTATGTATTTTAAGTGCCTTACACTTAGTAAGAGATGGACGGTTATTGCTATCAGTTTTTATTATTATTTAAGCTAGAGTAGTGGTTCTCAAATGTTGCTCCACAGATCACTAACTGGTTTTGGATCCAAGTGGGGTGTATATTTAACATATAGCCTCCTCTTCTCCAGGCCTGAGTTCCTGAATCAGAATATGATTTTAATGTAATTACTCACCCATACATAATGCCATGAGGGTGACTAGACTTTCTCTCTTTTTTGAGGTAGACTAGGGAACATTGCCTAACAACCTTTGCCGCTAGAACTGTGGGCCCATTTCCCACAATCAAAGAGGGCCCCTTGGGTACATGGACCTGCTTTTCTTGGAGTTACAAGTATTTACTGAGCTCTTAGTATAAGCTAACGAGGGAAAAGAGTATGGAGTGGTGGGAGGCTGAGGTGGATATATGGAAGCTGGACAGATGTGTGGACAGTTGGAGTGGCCCAGTTGTCCTGGAACCTGAGAGAAAACTCTAAAGATAATCTATAATAAAAGGCACCTTTGTTCAGCTCATCAACTCTCACCTATAGTCCAACACCCTGTGAAATCAGGACACTGATTACAGATAAACAGATAGAGAAATTCCTCCAGTGGATTCTAGTTCTGGAGCCTAGCTTCCTTATCAATGCCCAAACCTCCTGAGCTTTTCACAACTACAGTATAATGTTTTTATTATTTAGCCAAAGAGTTCTTAACTTGGGATCTATAGGTTGACTAAAGCACACATCAAGGTTCTCTGATCCCCTGAAATTGTATGCAAAATTCAGTGCATGAACTACTGGTTGGCTGGACGGCTTTCATGAAATTCTCCAAAGCACTCCTGACCCAAAATGTTCAGAACCACTGGACAGATCAACTGTAGTTTTGTCAGGGCCAGAGTCTTTATATTTACATTAACTTCTTGTCTCTTCTTGGCATTCATGTAATAGTAATGGCAGCCAAATTATAATGTAATTTTATTTTTAAACTGTTCCCTCAGTTGTGATATCCAGTGGACCCAAAATTAAGGTATAGGAAAGGACTGTACCCTCTTTTTCAAACATTCATATTTCCACTCTGGAAAGTTTCTGAAACTTTAATGGGAACAATTCGAAATATTACAGAAAGATCTTCTAAATTCTGCAACTCTAAATTTGCCTCACCTCTGGTCATGATCCGCTTTCTTTGGCTCTGCAGTGCCCTCACAAAGATATGCTCCATTGTCTACAATGGTAGTTTGGATATTGTTTGGGCTTATTTTTCCCCTCCCTCATTTCTGAAAAACCAAAGCCAATGAACAAAAATGGATTCGCCTAGCCACAAGATAGCAAGGTCATGGGTTCATCACTCATAAATGGTGGGCCAAGGGCCAGGCCTGATGTCCATCTAAAACACCTGGGACCACTAGAGCCCTCTCCATAGTATTGTACTGAGCACTGATCAATACTGATATTGGTCCAGATGGTCTTTAAGAGGTTTGGAAAACATCCAATGATGTTCCGGCATCTGACTCGGAAGCACTGTCTGCTTTTTCTTTCAACTTCTCCCAGAGTTCTATTTCAAATATGCTTTTAGAAAATATTCAAGCCCCAAATGGGAGAATAGAAAGAAAGATATTATTCCAAAGACTTCTCTTCCTTGCGCATGAATTGTAGAGGATATCACAAGTCCTAAAATTAACTATTTTCAATTTTTCTACTGGTTTTATACATGGTTCATGAAATTGATATGAGACTTTTAAGGCATCAGCTTCATGTTGCTTGTTACACTTTGTATCTGTGTATGACTGAAAATTGAATTCCCTTGAGATTAGGAGTTGTAGAATATATTAGGAACCAGGCATTATGCTAGCTTTCAGATGAGGGATTTATTTTTTTAAACATTCACCAAAATGAAATTTGTTATTCATTTAGTCTTATTGCATATATATTGGTGATATTAACACCAATGATAATGCCATGCACACATTATGAGCTTAATGAAAAGCTGTTAAATGGACAGAAGGACTTAAGTTGAAACCACTAGGCAGGTCTCTCATACTAAGGAAAGAATACTAAGCCCTCTCGCCAAAGGAAAAAATTCCCTCAGGGGATTTCATTCTAGATGGGTACTTTGGCTCCTAGAGTTAATGTTTTATCTTTTAAAGCATGCTAGGGCTTTGTTATAGCTCTGAGGGATCTAAGAAAATATTCAGTTATCCTTGAGTATGCTATCAGTTCCCTGGATATTAACCTTTTGTCTGTACTGTCATTTGCAAATATCTTCTCCCATTCTGTGGGTTGCCTCTTTGTTTTCTTTGTTGTGCAGAAGCTTTTGATTTTGATCAGTTCCCAACTGTTTTTCATTTTTTCATTAATTAAATATTTATCTAATTAATATTTGGGAAACAAATGAATGGCTCAATGGATGAATAATTATTACTAATATTTGATGGGCAGTATATTCTAGAAACAAGAGTTCTTCACTGAGAAGTATTAAATCAACTTTCCCATTAATGGTGATAAGTTCAATCCATCTCCATGACCCTCAGCTTCTACATCTTTAACCTGAGAAGACCATGCCTAATTAAAAGAGGGAAAAGCACACAGAGCATAGTAGTAGGTGAGGTATGGCTCTCCCTCCAGAAAATCTGTTTTATGATCACAGATCACTCATCCTGTCTAGCTAGTTTATATTGTACATTGTTGGATTAGGGGACAGGTGATCATAGAATGTCACTTTTCTTATCTTCTAGCAAAATTACACATATTTTCCCTGAGAGTGAGGTCAGTCAAAATCTAGATGTTCCTTAATTCTGGTCTTCTGGAATGCTGTTACTTGGTTGTAGAATGTTCAGGAGTTCACCTGGAGTAGGGGACGAAACAGACTCCCAAATGCACTTTTGATTAACTCATGCACACACACACACACACACACACACACACACACACATGTTACACAGCCATTACAAAGGATGAGATTGTGCCTTTTGCGACAATGTGTGTGGACCTACAGGGTATTATGCTAAGTGAAATAAGTCAAACTGAGAAAGATAAATACCATATGATTTCACTCATATGTGAAATCTAAAAAACAAAACAAATAAACAACAACAACAACAAAAATCAGACCTACAGGGGCGCCTGGGTGGCTCAGTCTGTTAAGCATCTGCCTTCAGCTCAGGTCATGATCACAGGGTCTTGGGATCAAATCCCATATTGGGCTCCTTGCTCAGTGGAAAACCTGCTTCTCCCTCTCCCTCTGTTGCTTCCCCTGCTTGTGCTCGCTCTCTCTCTCTCTCTCTCTCTGCCAAATACATAAATAAAATCTTTTTTAAAAAATACAGACCTATAAATACAGAAAACAAATTGATGGCTGCCAGAGAAGAGAGGGTGGAGGGATGAGCAAAATGGGTGAAAGGAAGTGGAAGATACAGACTTCCCGTTATAGAATGAATAAGTTACAGGAATAAAAACACAGCATAGGCAATATTGTCAGTGATACTGTAATAGTGTTGTATGGTGACAGAAGGTACCTACACTTGTGGTGAGCATAGCATAACGTGTTGAGAAGTTGATTCACTATGTTGTACACTTGAAACTGATACAATATTGTGCATCAACTATAATTAAATTAAAAAATTAAAAAACCACATTACCAAAATCTGATGCCAAGATGAAAGACAGATAACTAAAAATGGGTTGGATATAATGTTTTCACAAAGATGTTCATACTCTGAGCAACATAATATTGATTGAAAGTTTGCCAATAGACATTAGCTTCAAAGTGCCAACATTTCTCTTATGGCTCTATATCTTATAACTTTATATTTGTACCTAAGACAAAGGGAATATATAATCTTAATCAGTGTTCGTGGAAGATAGTATGATGCAAGAGAAGCTGATCGTTTTCGTAGCCAGAATGATCAGAATTTTAGCTTTACCACTCAATAACTTGGCACTCATTATCAAAAAAATCAACCTGTTTCCTCCTTTTTATAATTGTTGTCATGCCACCTACTTCAGGAATTGTCTTTAAAATTACAAATAGTATATGGAAATCAGAATAGATTTATAATAAGTAAGGATATTGGTTTAGTAATTTTAAAAGTGCCACAAAGCAAAGCCCAGGCCCAGATGGCTTTATTGCTGAATTCTACCAAAGATTTAAAGAAAAATTAAGAGCAATCTTTTTCAAAAAAGGATTTCATTTATTTTTTTGAGAGAGAGAGAGAGAGAGAGATGGAACAAGTGGGGGAAGTGGGAGAGGGAAAGAGAGGAACAGTCTCCCCTGCTGAGCAGGGAGCCCAACACAGGGCTCCATCCCAGTCCCCTGGGGTTATGACCTGAGCTGAAGTTAGATGACTAACAGACTGAGCCACCCAGGTACCCCAAATTAAGACCAATCTTTCAGAAAATATTCCAAAACATAGAAAAGGATGAAATACCACCTGACTTTCTATGAAAACAGTATTACCCTGATACCAAAACCAGATAGAAACATCATCTGAAAAGAAAACTGCAGACCAACACCTCATATAAATATAGATGCAGAATTCCTCAAAAATACTAGCAATATATGTAAAATAATGATGCACCATGATTAAGTGGGATTTATCTCAAGAAATCAAGGTTGGCTTCACATCCAAAAAAAAATTAATGTAGTGCACCATATCAATAGATTATGAAACATAAAACACATCATTATCTCAAGAGATACATGAAAAGCATTTGACCTAATCCAATACCTTTTCATGATAAAAAATACTCAATAAACTACTGGTAGAAAGGAACTTAACCTGACAAAGGGTGTCAGTGAAAAACCCATGGCTAACATCATACTCAATGGTGAAAAACTGAAATCTGTCCTCCCTGAGATCAGGAACAAGACAAGAACCACTTCCTCTCAATATAATGCTGAAAATTCTACCTAGTGCAATTAGGCAAGAAAAAGAAAAAAAGTTGTCCAGACCAGAAAGAAATAAAACCATCTTTTTGAAGACTGCATAATTGTATATATATAAAACCCAAATAATCAGCAAAACTATTGGGTTTAATAAATGAGTTAATAAATGAGTTCAACAAGGTTTCATGATACAAGATCAATATACAAATATTAGTTTCATTTCTATACATTAGCAAAAAAATCCAAAAATGAAATTAAGAAAACAATGCCACTTATAATAGTGTTAAAAATATTTAAGAATATTTAAGAATAATTTTAACCAAAGAAAGATAGACTATATAATAAAACTACAAAAATTACTGAAAGAAATTAAAGATATAAGTAAATTGAGAAAACATTCATGGATTGGAAGATTTAATATTGCTGAGATGGCAATATTCTCCCAATTGATCTACAGATTCAATATGATCTCTATCAACAATCTAAATGCCAATTTTTGTGGGAAAGGACAAGCTGATCTTAAAATTCATATGGAAATGAAAGTGACCCAGAATAGTCAGAACAGTCTGGAAAAAGAAAAAATAAAATTGGAGTTAACATACTTCCAGGCTTCATAATTTGATACAAAGCTATAGTAATTAAAGCAGTGTGGTACTGGCCTAAGGATAGATATATAGATCAGTGGAATAGAAATGAGTTCAGAAATAAGTTGATACATTTGTGGTCAACTGATTTTTCAACAAGAATGCCAAGATAGTACATAACAAGAAAAATCCTTAGGAATAAAAAAGGAGATTAGATTGTCAAAGTCTGAAGGGAGGAGATGAAGGAGAATGCCTGCTAACAGATATAGAGTTGCCTCTGAGGTAATGAAAGTGTTCTGAAATTAGTGGTGATGGTTGCACAATCTTGTGAATATATCAACAACTATGGAATTCTGTACTTTCAATTATGGATTTTTAAGGTACATAAATAATAATAAAGATATCAACCTATATAAAGAGGTGCAATCTATACAATACAAGTCAAAATTATAGTTCACTATTGGCATTAAAGGGAACCGATTCAACAATTTGTTGGGGGGGATATGCGAAATAGGTGAAGAGGATTAAGAGATACAAACTTCCGGTTAAAAAATAAAGAAGTCATGGAGATGAAACGTACAGCATAGTTAATACCACTGTAATAACCTATGGTGACATATGATGCCTACATTTACCTTAGTGAGCATTTAGTGGTATATAGAACTGTTGAATCATTATGTTGTACACTTGAAATGACTGTAACAGTGTTTATCAACTGTACTTCAATAATAATAATTTAAAAAATAAATCCAACAATCTGAAGCAATTAATAGAAATTTTAAAAAAACATGGAAACTGACAAACATTGCCTTGCACTCAGTAAGTATTCAAGTTCTAATGACAATTCTTTTTGTTATCTCTTAATCCACCATGATGACAAATACTCTTCAACAATTTAGACAGACTCATCCCAATATCCAGCAGACCAACTGTCACAGGGGTTTCCAGTGGATAACTGGAAATGATGAAGAACGAAAAGTGAAGTACCTTTATAGTCTGAAATCATGATTAACTCCTTTTTACCAAGTGTGTCAAGTCTTAATTTATAATAACTAATCCTACTTCCCTCTTCTATTTTTTGGATGGGTATGCAGAATTGATATTACTTTTTCTTTATATATCTGGTAAAATTCACCATTGAAGTTATCTGAGCCTGCTCTTCTTTTTGTAGGTGGTTTGCTGATTAGTAATTCAATCTCGTGTTTCAGGTTTATTCAGATTTTCCATGTCTTCTTAAATCAAATTCAATGGTTTCATATCTTTCTAGGAATTTGTCAATTATACCTAAATGTTCTAATCTGTTAGCATAACATTTTTCCTAGTATCTTATAATCCTTTTAATTTCTATAAGGTCACTATTTATGCCCAGTCTTACAACACTGATTTTGGTAATTTGTGTCTGTTATAGTGAATTGTATGTATTAATTTGACCAGGCTACAGTGCTCAGATATTTGGTGAAACATTTTTTTGAATGTTTCAGGAAAAAAAAAAATGTTCTTTTTTATGAGATTTAACCCTTAAGTTTCTGAATTTTGAGTAAAGCAGGTTACCCTCTGTAATGTGTGTGGGCCTCACCAATAAGTTGAAAGCCTTAATAGCAAGGAGTTTGATCTTTCCCAAGCAAGGAGGAGTTCTGCCAGTAGACTGCCTTTCAGACTGGACTGCAACTCTTTTCTGGGTCTCCAACCTGATGGTCTATCCTGAAGCTTTTGGATTTGCACCTCCACAATTGTGTGACTGTGTGAGTTAAATCCTGAAAATAAATAAATAAATTGTGTGTG
Organism: Mustela nigripes; assembly: GCF_022355385.1. NCBI lineage: Eukaryota > Metazoa > Chordata > Mammalia > Carnivora > Mustelidae > Mustela > Mustela nigripes. The sequence goes on from NC_081575.1 coordinate 10,787,068, forward strand.
TGTGTGTGTGTACATATATTTTTTCCTCAAATATTAGTTTTCAAAGAACCGATTTCAAGTATTGGTTTCCAAAGGACCAAATTTGGTATTATCAATTTTCTTTATTGACTTTCTCTTTTCTTAACTTCTTTTTATTATTATTATTATTTATTTATTTGTGAGAGAGATAGCAAGAGAGAGCACAAGCAGGGAGGAGGGGAGAGGGAGAAACAGGCTCCTGCTGAGAATGGAGCCCCATGTAAGGCTCAATCCCAGGACCCTGGCATTATGACCTGAGCTGAAGGCAGACACTTAACTCACTGAGGCACCCAGGCACCCCTCTTTTTTCTTAATTTCTATGTCAATCTTAATTCTTTTTTTTTTCCTATTTGCTTTGTGTTTAGTTTTTTTTTTTTTCTAATTTCTTGAGGAATAAACTTAGGTTAATTGATTTGTGATCTTCTTTTCTAATATAGCAATTACAGCTATAAATTTCCCTCTAAGCACTCTAGCTGGACCCTGCAAATTCTGATTTTTTTTTCATTTTTATTCAGCTTACAATATTTTCCTAATTCCCTTTGCAATTTATTCTTTGGTCCAAAGAATTCATTTTATCTTCCAATTAACTGTGTATTTCACAAATTTCCTTATGTTGTTGATTTCTAATTTAATTCATTGTGTTTGGTGAACATACTTCTCAATATTGCCCATTCCTCTTAGAATATTCAGTCTCCTCTGAAGTATTTGCTATCCACTACAAGACCTGGACTGTGGCAGTGAATAAGAAAGTCCATCCAAAGAGACCCATGCACATCTTCAGAATGTGTCACATTGGGGTAATTTCTTATTTCAGATTACATGGTGTATCAAGACTTGAGTAAGGTATGCTCAATGAAATGTTCTGTAAGTTAATGAAATTATGTGACTGCAACTTAGAAAATCTCACTGCATTGCTTGGATTTAAACAAGTGAAGGAGGGTAAAAAGGCTGTTCCCTTCTAATGCTATATTACCTCAGAAATCCAAGAGTGTCTTAGAATGCAGCTGGAAATCAGTAGAGTAGAAGATACCCAACATAATGCTTTTTTTCTGAAATCATATGATTCTAAAATTCATCCAGTACATGATACAAGTAAATGGGATTTTATTCAGGTAGTCTCAGCTATGGCAAACTGCCATTTATTGAATGTATATTATATAATACTGTGTGGTAATTTCTTTTATTATTTTTTATTCTGCTTAATTCCATAAACCCCACAAGGCAGATGCCATTATCATTGTCTTATGAATGAGGAAAATGAGGCTTGGATTTGTCCAAAGGAAATGAACTCCAGCTTTCTGTGAAATGAGGGTAATATGATCTACTTCAGAGGAAGAGCTAAAGATAGTCACAAGAGTTGTCTGTAATTTAACAGTATAGCTTATGGAGAGAAAAAAACTGTCATATATATAAAATCAATGGAATATATAAAGTCATCTATAAAGTCAATGGAAAAACTTAAGGATGCAGACCTACATTCCTGCTCTCAGGGTAACTACAACACTTGTTTCTGTGTTAAGATGTTTTTAAATCAGGGTGGAACTAAGATACTGTAAAAGTATATTATGAGATGTAGTCAGTGTTGTTATGGTCTTGGAGCAGAACAGTACTAGAGACGGCAAGATAAATCAGTGAAGCAGGGGCTATGGGTTAAGTGAGGTGTTACATGTCTGAGAATTTAGGCAGCTTGAGTGGATATACTATTAAATATTTTCATTTCAGTTTCCTGTCAGGATCCCATAACAAGGCAAGAGTGCTTTAAAAAAAATAAGGTAGGGGAGAGGTCTCAGTACTCAAGAGACTACTGCAAGGCAAAGAGATGTGCATATGGTAGAAATTCATTTATTGGTTCCCATCACCCAGTCACCATCTTTGACCAGGGAGTTAAATGTGCAATGACCTATGAAAGAAAACCATTGTAGATTTTTGAATCAAAGAGTAAGTTATAGTACATCATCTTATCAGTTGAAAAAGGAGTGGAAAATAACTAGAACGCATTCATGAAAGCACTAGGGAGGGAGTGAGAAGGATTAGCAGTGTAAATTTGAATCTGGGATAGAATAAAGGGCTAGATCCATCAAAAAGGTGGAAATGGACTTGCTTATCATGTGCTAGGAGCTCTTTGTCCTCTATGTATTTCAGCATCTAGTATGAAAACTGAAACAGTAAGTTTTCAATGTACGATGTCAGTCAATGTTGTAGATGCTTTAAATGTCTCATCTAATTTTGCTTTTTCACTACATCCACATAATATATGCTGTGTCATAACGACTTTACAGATAAGGAAACTCAGAGAAAAGATTCTTGGTCATGCAACTAGTTAGCAGGAGGGCCAGGATTTGATCATTAATAGGACTGATCATAAGTTCTTTTTCAACTAAACAATTCTGTCTTCAAAGCTTTTTCTTTGCCTGCCAACACTTAATACTAAAACAAAAACAACAACAGTGAAATAAGTAACTATGACACATCAACCAATTCCATTAGTTTCAGGAAAGTAATACAATATAACAGCATAGCATTAACTTAATGAGAGTCATGTGTCTAACCTGCAAGTCTGCTGGTTTTCAAAGGTTGGCTCATAGAAAGTGAATGCCAACAAAGATATATTCACTTGGCTACCATTTCCCCTGAAGCACAATTTAAGTCTTGCTAACATATAAATTCTTTTATTGGAAATATGATTAGAGCTGAAATGACAGTATTTGCAAAGTTTCATTCAGCAAAACTAGAGGTCTAATATTGGCATGTAAAACTATAGATAAGTTATGTTATATTTCATATCAAAGCCTTCTGAATACTTTTGTTTTTATTTTTGAGGTTTTTTTTTGGTATATCATAAAACTATTCTCATTTATCACCATAAACATAGCCGTACTCGACCAAAATCTGTATGCAAATTTTGTGCTCAAAGGAAAACAAATTTTTCCTTTTAAGTTTAACTTAGTTCTTTATTTATGTCTAAATCAAATTATAAGTACATTTACAAAATATCCTTAACACTAAATGTGAAATTTGGGAAAATTATTTTCAAGGTTTCCTGCAAATCATTACTTTACATTTTTCATATCTAAATTAAACTAAGTATGAAAAAACAACTCAAACTACCTTTTTATATTACTCAAAATTTTGATGAAGAGAGCTTGCTGTAGAAATATCAATGAACAAACTATTGCGTCAGTGAATATATACTATGGCTTAGAATAAGTGGAAATGTTTCCACTTAAAAAAAAGTCAAATTATACCAGAAGAATATCCCTAAAACTTTCCTAGAAGGCTAAATCCTATACTTGTTCACGTTGGTGTTTGTTTAATTACTTCTAAATAAGTTTCTCATTAATGCAATTATGACACAGGTATTTAAAATTAGAAAGGAAATAATCCCAAGAAATTTTTTGGGAGGTTGCCTAATAAAATGGAGATTGAAATATGAAAGGAAATTTAAAGATATGGTGTATTGAGTGAGAAGGCCTAACATATGTGAATTAAAATCTCAAAATAGTAGAAAATAGGGTCAAGGAAATCATCAAAGAGATAATGACTGATGTTCTTCCCTAATTTTTGAAGACACCAAAATTCAAATCCAGAAAGACTAACAAATCCTAAGTATAATAAATGAAAAAAACCCCCATGATTAGACATGTCATAGTGAAAGAGGAGAATGCCAGACACAAAAGCTCTAAAAAGCATCCAGAGGGAAAAGATAATTCACCTATAGTAATTAGACTAAGACTTGACTTTTCAATATCAGCAAAGGGAACAGGAAGGCAGTAAAACTGCCAACCTGGAATTACATACCAAGTTTAAATATTTTTCAAGAATGAAGGTAAAATGATGATGCATTTAGATAAACAGAAAGTAAGAGAACTTAATGCCAAATTACCTAAACACCCACTGAAAAAAATTGGTAAATAGCTTTGGTATATTCATGAAATTGAATACTATATGGTGGTGAAAATGAATGAATTACAGTTACATGTGTACACATGAATGAATTTCAACATACTTTTAATTGGAAAATAGTCAAAGTAATATATATGGTAAGACTCAATATGTACAATGTTCAGAATCAGGGACAACTAAACAATATATTGTTGCAAGATACTAACACAGTACAAGCCAGAGAGAAAAGTAAGGGAATGAGCACTACAAAGTTCAAGAGGATGGATAACTGGAATAAGGGGGTGTGATTGAGGAGAGTAAATAGAGGGCTTCTAATGTATTGGTAATTTGTTTCCTAAGACTTCTTGAGATGTCTGTTTATATTATACTTCTGTTGTCTGTTTATATTATACTTATACTTCTAAGTTACAAGTACTCTTTTGTATGTATATTTTAAAATTAAAACAATTGAAAACAACAGCAAAAAGCTCCTAGGGGAACTCCTTGTATGTGGATAACAGTAATTATTGGGACTTGTTAGATTGATCATCAGGAAGCATACTGGGGGCCTTATAAATGGTATTCAAGTTTTTGCTCTTGAGTCATTCAATTTTTTGAAAGAACTTTAATTTTTCTTCTGGAGTTGTTTGCTTTTTTAAGGAGCAAATTGAAAGATTTGTCTGCGACACAGAATTGTGCACGGGGTGGTGTGGAGTTGAGGGAAGCTTCTTTTCCCCTGTACTTTCTATTAATTATCCTGGTTTTATTCCATTTCTGGGTTCTAGGCTTCTCAGGCATTCTTCAGGGAAGGTGAGCTTTTTCTTTGGCATGCTGTTGCTAATAGTTAGACAGTATATGTTCAATAAATTTATTCAAGTATGAAACAATGCAAAAAGTATGTAGCCAACCACTAATACAGAAGTATTTGGGCTGTTTGAATTAGCTGATGGCAAGTCAGTCTTGTGTGCAGAACTGAGAGATGTACTCCTGCCCAGCCTACACATCCCAGGGTGATGTTCTGACCCCTGTGGAGCAGTAGACTGTGTGCAGGGGCAGTGAAATCATACACCGGCCTCACATCACTCCCCCAACCATATTCCTCTAATCACATAGCCTTTAAAAACTAAGGTATGTGTAAAGCTGAAGCTTGTGCTTTCTGTCACTCCAACCACCTTGTGAACTAGACACTTGCCATCATTCATTTACATGATAAAGCCTATTCATGAATCAATTGCTGGATTTCCCTATCCTCTCCAAATGCAGGTGCAATAAATTTCATGAACATGGATTTACTTTCAAAATTATAAATGAGAGAGAAAAGGCAATAATTTAATAAACTCCACAAGGCGTGTGTCAAACCAATCTGGCTTTTACAAGTGAAGTCAGAATGACTTTCGTTGCCACCTAGAGCAACAGCAATCAAAGGGAAAATTTAAGACTTTTAGTCTAATAAATTTAGAACACTTCATTATATAGCTACCACTCTAGAATGGAGTAAGTGTTTTAGAGATGTTTATGAAGTCTAAGAGTGTAAATTGAGGGGATTCATGGTATGAACTTGAAGAAGTCACTTTCATGGGAGTAATTTAAATCTTTATTTATATTTCCAGGGCAGGATACCTTGAAGGAAAAATCTAGATGTGGAATACATTAAACATAAAGTTAATTTCAAAGGCCATGAGTAACAGAATGTATTTTCTCCTTGAAAAAAAAGATGACACAACTGCCAACTGCCTTTCTGGCATTTCCATCATGAGCACATCTCCACCAGGGGTATAGGTTGTTTAGTGTTTTCAGCTTTCAGTTGCTGCTTTTGAAAACTATAAAAGTTAGAGTGTCACAGGGTGTTTGGAAAAGCAAGAACAAAATGTCCATAATCGTATAAAATGACCCAACTACTATTACAGTCTATTACAGTCTCTGTTTATCCTTTGCTAATTTGTATTGTTATATTTTATAAAGCACATTCATATTGTATGCACAATATGGTGTCATGCGTTGTTCACTTATAACAAATATTTTCTTTCTTATCTTTTGTAATTTACAATTATAATTTATAGTCTATAATTTTAATGGCTACATAATATCCAACAAAGTCATTTCACCATACATGAGATATTTCTCTATATATGGACACTTGTATTACTCAGTTTTGACCCATTTTGAGATCACATGTTTCTGTTGAAATAGCAGACAAAGTACCAAAATGATACCAGAATCTACAGTAGTAAGCAATACACATATTCATACAATTCCAAGTTTCTATTCAATACCTAATTATTACACTAAGGCACATTCAGGTTTGTTACCAGCCAAAATGTAATACTTTCTCTTCCTTCAATAGTTTTCAGCCATGTTATACACCAGGTTTGGCTAAAATCTTTTATACTGACATCCAAACATAAGGTCCTCTTGTGTTTTACTGGACCTTCATGTACCAGCAAATATACTAATAGCAGTTCCTGTTCTCAAAGACATCACATCCCACTGAGAAGTTAGCAAAAGAGGCAGAATAGGAATGGTGCTATTTCAAGAGCTAGGAAGGGAGCACCAAGAAGAGAATGTTCTTCTGTGGCAAATGCTCCAGAAAGGTTACGTAAGAGGATTAATATTGAGTCCCAGGCAGTGAACAATGTTTATTGAATGTTTACTATGTGCTAGGCCTACTTTAGCGGCTGAGTATATTATAATGAGCAAGACTGAGTCCCTGCCCTCAAGGAACTTATATTCTAATGGGGGCAAAAAGAAAATAAACATGTAAGTGAAGACATGAAAATGATTAAAGGTAGTAAGAACTATAAAAAAAAAAAAAAAAAGAAATTGAGAATGTTTTGAAATTCAACTCAGGTTAAATCTCTAAGAAGAGACTCTCTAAGAAGAGGTCTCTCTAAGAAGCTGCAATTTGCTTTGAGACCAGAAAGGTCTCAAAGGAAACTTTGGGTTTGAGAATCGGAAGCTTCCTGGTGATTTCTCCAGGTACAGCTTCAGTTGTGTGGTAAAGATAGAAGTTAGCATTAAGAGAGTTGTTCAATGGTTGTAAAGAGTTTCAGTTAGGCTAGATTATTAAACTCTGGAACTTTGCTCTAGAGTAATGCTCATAGTTAACCATATAGGATTGTGTAGTTTAAACTTTGTTGGGGGTCCCTGGGTGGTTCAGTCAGTTAAATGTCTTACTTGGTTTCAGCTCAGGTCATGATCTCAGGATCATGAGATCGAGCTCCTGCATTGGGCTCCATGCTTAGAGCACAGTCTGCTTAACATTCTCTCTCTACATCGCTCTGCCTCTCCCACCCCACTCTTCCTCTCTCTGTCTCTCTCTCTCTTTCTCTAAGATAATAAATAAAATCACCTTTAAAATAATACTTTGTTAAGAAGGTAGATCATACGGCAAGTTTTACTACAAAGAAAGAAAAGCAAAAGAACCAAGGATATTTATGGAAGTAATGGATATATCTATCACCTTGACTGTGGTGATGGTATCAGGGTTGTATGCATACATCCAAACCAATCAAATCATACATATTAAGTATGTCCAGTTCTTGTATGTAAATTTTATCTCATAAAGCTTTTAAAAAGGAGAGTGGCTGCCAAGTTAGCAGAAACAAAGACAGGCAGCTTCTTCCTTGAAGTTTAATTGGAAAGGGAAGGAGAAAGATGGAAAGAATCTCGAGGGATGTTCATGTTGGTGATTTTTCTTTTTAAAAATGTTATTTAAGGGCGCCTGGGTGGCTCAGTGGGTTAAGTCGCTGCCTTCGGCTCAGGTCATGATCTCAGGGTCCTGGGATCGAGTCCCGCATCGGGCTCTCTGCTCAGCAGGGAGCCTGCTTCCCTTCCTCTCTCTCTCTCTGCCTACTTGTGATCTGTCTGTCAAATAAATAAGTAAAATCTTTAAAAAAAATGTTATTTAAGATTGGACTTATTTGTCAACTATGGTGAAGTAGCTGTTATGAAGGCCGATGTTGAAAATATAAAAGAAAAATAACCAATGAAACAAGGTCTAATTCTCAAGCCCCTTGAATAGAATTGTTTATTCATTAAATATTTACTGGATATTTTTGTTTGTTTCAGTTTTGTTCTTGTGTGTGTGTTTGTGTGTGTTTTATTGAAGTATAGTTGACAAGCAATGTTACATTAGTTTCAGGTGTAAAACATAGTGATCTGGCAAATTTATACATTATGCTCAGCACTTCCAATGTTGTTTTTAATGTGAAAAGCACACTAATGAGGCACGACTGGCCACTGGTTCATTTTGCACGAGGACTCCTGCTCATACAGTGGGCTAAATTACAGCCAGCATAGGTTAAAGGGAAAAAATACTGAACATGCCTCTTTACAATGATAGTTTGGTGGGAGAGGCACTTCTCCCAACTAAAGACATAAGAAAATATTACTTCCAAGAAACTCTTCTCAAAATGGAAATGCTAAGTTTATGAAATGTTCTTAAGACATCTGAACAAAATTTGCTAAATAAAACAAATTCCAAGTAAAATGTAATTATATATTTTTCCAACATCCTATTCTTTTGACAGAAAAATTTAAAACCTTATGCTACATGTAAGTATTTCCTTTTAAAATCACTTTTTATGCGGATAGCTTTAGGAAAATATTTTCTTGAAAATTAAGTAAGACTTTATGACCCGATGGTCACTCTTTACTTAACTTATCATTTATTGGATCACAAACTAAAACCTAATTAGGAAAGATTATGCTCTATCTATTAATTTTCTCAGAGGTTAAAGATCATTTTCCTGTACCGTTTTATGCTAGTATGAATGAATACTTTCCAGGTAGAGTATTTCTTGTCTTTTAAAGTTCAGTAGCATTCCCTACTTCTCATCTACCCCCCCAATTACGACAACTAACAGTATCTCTAGGCTTCACCAAATGTCCCCTAGATGGCAAAATCTTCCCAAGTTGAGAATCACTGGTCAAAGGCAGGCATTACTGCTATAGGGGTGATAGTTCTAATGACATTAGAAAGCTGGTACAGTATTTAATGTATTAGAAATACATATAAGTAATAAAATTTACAGACTATATAAGGGACAAATACTTGTTTTTCTTGGGTAATGACTATGCTTAATCAATCCCACAGGAGAAAAAAAAATCACTTAACTCTTACCCTGTAATGATAGAAAAGATTCATTAAATTCTCTTCAATATGGAAATTTTTAATATAGAGCACATTTACAAAATATTAGTTTAAGAGTCATACCTACTTGAGGAACTCACATCAGAGCTACTCAGCAATAATATAAGCACTGTAGCTTTATTTTCAACTACAGTAACAATATTATCCAATGGTGCCTGTGGATGGCTGCCCTACAAGGTTCATTGATTTGAAAACTCAAATTCACACTGTAAGCAACAGGTCATTTCTCTGGCAATATCACCACAAATCTCAAGTCAAGTCAACAAGCTAGGTGGCACTGAACAATGCACAGGCAGCAAGTCACTGGGCTCAGGCAGGGGTAATAAATACAGCTGCAGATGTCATTTCAGATGTCTTAAGAACGTTTCATTGTCTAAGAATGATTAACCTATTACTAATTGCCAAGGACCAGGAGGTATGTATGGTCTTGCTGGATAAATAAAGAAATTTAGCTGCATATCCTTGGCTACTCATTATACATTCTACCCAAAGAGGAGGCCTAATTAACCTGACAGTGCAAGGGTTTTCAGAGGACTGCTTTAAAGAAGGAACCAGAGCTACTGGGACTTAGAACCATACAGCCTACAAAGGGATTTAAAATCTCATTTTCTGTGAGCTATTCCTACCAGATTGTCACTGTGCCTGGCTGCATCCCTTGTATCTAATAGTGTCCCCACCAGATTTACCAGCTGTAAAATAAACAGGGAAATGTAGAACATCAAGCCCACCGAGCTTCAGGGGCTGTCCTAGACATGCAGGAAGCTAGGAAGTTGTGAGGGCCTGTCAAAATTAATGCTTCAAAGTAGGTTTGTTACTAATGTCCACAAACCAACTAACCATAAACCAGATATTTAGCCCTTGAACTATGTGCTAATGCACTTAAAATGCTTGCCCAGATACACTGGAATCAAAGTGCCAAATCTGTATAAATTATAAGCCTAGGTCTCCAGTGCCTTTCAAATGTAATAACATTTGGCCTCCGGGATGAGTCCAGCAAATGGGCTGTTGCTAAGCTTTGGTGCATACAATGGATACAATACTCATTGTTTAAGCTTCACCTCAGGCAACAGGGATACTTACTTGTCCCCTTCTTTCATGCTGCTCAACTGTCCCTCTTCTGGGCTCTCATATCACCCTAAATGCCCTCTCCTATCAAAAATCCTAACTCCTGGAGTTGTAATTGTTTATACGTCCACTTGGCAATGGCCTCTGAGAAGGCAGAAGTGGTGTCTTCTTTTTTGGCACCTGACATGGTGTCTGATACCTAGTAGGAAGCCATTAAGTAATGGTTGAACTACCTAATTGAATTGCCTTTATGTCTGAGTCCTCTGGCACATACAAGCCTTTCTACTTTACACATCTTATTTCATATCTCACTTCACAGTCTCAGGAACAAAAGAAAAATGAAATGCCTATTATTTGTGACCATTTACCTTTTGGGTATCATTCTATGAAGGTGGTAGAAACCAATTCAGAGATTTCTACCACTCTCCCAAGGCTTGGGGTCAAGGTTTCTGTGTTTGTCTATGTATGTGAGGGAATATTACTAATCATTTTTCTGGCATCTTTTGAGACAGTCAAAATCTTATCTTTTGGTTGCAACAGAGACAACCCTAGTCCCCATCTCATGGCTCTCTAATTTCAAGGAGCTCTTTTTTCAACTTCTGGAGTGTACTGAAATCATGCCATTACTCTATGCTATTCATTTATAGGCACTGAAAATTCCCTGAGATGTCTAAGGCATTATTTTTTCTGAAGTTTTGCCATCTCCATAAGCTATACTAGGAAAATGGAGGATAACCATGACCACTCTATCCCTCTTGACTTGCTTCTTCCCATAGACTAAAAAATTCGTTTCTGGTCTTGAGAATATAAAAGTTTTACTTAAGTCATGATTGATTTTCTGATATCGTTTGACTATGCTCTGGGTTATTCAATTTCCCCATTATGAAGAAAAATCTTCTTTCTGCCCTCACATTCCTTCACTGAGACATGGGCAGAGAGCAGCCTAGCTCACTGAACAGGGGGGAAGGGCTTAGGTAGACCTTTTCCAAGCTACAAAAATCTACAAAAAATGCTAAGGTTTAAGCTCCTAACCAATTCCCTCCCTCCAAGAAAATGTTCTTTCTATAGCTCAGTTGTTCTCAACTGAGGGCAATTTTGCACCCTTTTTCTAGGGAACATTTTACAATATCTGGAGACATGTTTAATTGTGGCAACTGGGTAGGGTGAGGGAGGTGGTTGGTTGCTACTGACATCCAATTGGTACAGACAAGAAATGCTTCTAAACATCCTAAATTGCACAATAGGGTCCCCCACAACAGTTATCTGCCACAAAGTGTCAGCAGTAACAAAAATAAAACACCCTGTAGCTCATTCCTTAATAGCTCATATTCCTTAATAGCCTACCCAAAGAGATTTTGGTTGTTTTCAGCTATAAAACTACATATCTTTTGGCAAATCAACAGCTTTTTCTCACCATTAATAGATCAGCAAGAAAAAGGAGATGAAAATTGATACTTCTGAAGACTCATTCTGTGCAGGCACTATGTTCAGCACTTTGCATTTAACTGGCTGCATTTAATCCCTGTGAAAAAATAATATTATGTAGTCACAATTGCTATCTACATTTCACAGAACTAAAAAAAAAAAAAAAAACGAGTTGCAGTAAAAGTAAACAATCGATCCAGATTACAGCATCTAAACGTGGCAGAACAAAAACTTACTGTCAGACAGTATGACTCCAAGGCTGATGCTATTCCAGCCTCAACAAGGAGATCAATTGCGTGATCCATGGATCTTTTTTTCCTATTTTATGAGATATAATTAATATGTAATGTAATGTGTAAGTTTAAGCTATAAAATGTGTTGATTTGATATACTTATATATTGCAAAATTATTACCACGTTAGCTAACATTTTTATTCCTCCACATAGTAACAATGTCTCTTTTGTAGTGAAGACATTTAAGATCCACTCTCTTAGCAACTTTCAAGTGTATAATAAAGTATTATTGACAATAGTCACCATGGTGTACATTGTATCCTCAGAACTTATTCATCTTATAACTGGGAGTTTGTACCCTTTGACCAACATCTTCTCATCTCTCCCCAACCAGCCCCTGGTAACCACCAATCTACTCTCTATTTTATGGGTTTGGCTTTCTTAGATTCCACACATAAAAGCTACCATACAATATTTATCTTTCTCTGCCTGACTTATGTCCTTAGCATAACACCCTTAAGGTCCATTTTTGTTGCAAATGGCAGGATTCCCTTCTTTCTCATGGCTGAATTATTCATATATTGTAATATATATGTGTGTACATATATAGTATATATAACATATATACATATATTTATATATAACATATATATTGCTGCAATGAACATGGGAGTGCAGATACCTTTTCGAGATCCTATTTTCATTTCCTTTGGACATATACCTAGATATACAACTGCAGGGTCATACGGTAGTTCTATTCCTATTTTTAATTTTGTAAGGAACCTACATATTGCTTTCCATAGTGACAGTACCAATTTACATTCCCACCTACAGTGCACAAGGGTTCTTTACCTTCAGGCATTTTCTTTTGTAGAGATTTTTGCTTTTTTCTAATGGAATGTCAAGCACGGAAGTTTGGCATTCAACAAGGAATACTGTATAACTTTCTTATTCTGAAAAAAAATCTTCAGTAATGAATAATAATGAAAAGCTGTGAGGCTTTCTAGGAAAGTGAACAGAAATATTGCAGGCTTAAAGAACTTCTCACACCATAACTGACCAAAATGAACAGAAATAATTAATCAGTGCTTAAGCTTGGAAAAAACCCTAGTCTCTTTCAGTATACCTGTAGAGGTATGATTCAGATACAAAATAATTTGGCTCAGGTTGAAAGAAGACTCAAGAAATCAATATGTAATCCCTCTTGGCACCTTAGTCCAGGTCTTCCAGTTTGGGCAAGGAAATTAGATTTGAGCAGACCCAAAAAAATGGGGAATGCATTGTGTGGAGCCCATTTCTCCACTGCAAACAATCAGCCTTGCAAAGTTACATGCTGGAAGAGATGCAAAGCCATACAACCTATGTGACTGCCTACCTACTTACCTATCCAACTACATAGTCCCTCCTTCTAGCCAAGTAAAGCATTGAAGAAAAATAAAACTAGAAAACGAGAGTCAAAAACAGTTTTCAAGACAGGAGAAATACATTAAGTCTGCATAAAACAAAACCCTGTCAATCCTGGACTTTTTTTCATGCAAACAGATTCTTTACTGTACTAGGGAATACAATGAAACAGGAAGGGCACTCTCTACCAACAGATAAGGGGATGCCCTGTCAGCATGGAGCGGCTCACCCCAGTACAGGGATGCCAACAAAATCAAAGAAACTAGCAATGAAGGAAAAAAAAATAACTGCATCTGCACACAGCCCTAGATATCTCTTCCCTGTCCCTTAGCACCACCCCCATCCCTGACCACCCCCCACAAAAAACAAAACAAAACAAAAAAAGCCTTAATGACTGAACAGAGTAGAAGCAATAAACCCAAAGCTGTTCCATGAATATTCTGAGACATTGGTCCACAAATGTAAATCCACAGACCAGTATTGGAAGGTGGGCTAAAAGGACAGATTCAGAAGCTCTAAACGTAAGATGGATTCAATAGGTCTGGAATTGGGATTGACACTTTTATTTTGTGCATCCATGTTTGAGAAACACCATTCAAAGTGGAGAGAGCAGGAGAAGACAGCAATTGCTACATCAACCAGCAGGGATATCAAAGATACTGTACCACATTCTTTCACGGAGGGGGGCAAGAAATGATCCCAGTTAAAAATAAATAAGCACAGCAAATATTAACAACGTGGGACTGTGTGTAAAAGCCTCTAAAATAGAGGGAAGAGAACATGAAGATAGCAAGCAAAGAGGGCTCAGTAGCTTTTTTGCCAGCTTCTCTAAACTGTGACTATGTGTGGTGATGGATGTTAACTAGACTTGTGATCACCATATACTGAATCATTATGTTGTGTACTTGAAACTAATATAATGTTATATGCTGATTATATCTCAACATAAAAAATTAACTGAATATGAATTGAACAAGAATAATGTGAAGTAGTTACTATGGAAGTCTCTGTAGTAAAGCCTAAGTGATATTTTGAAAGTGCGGAGCAATTCAACCACCCTTCTTGCTTAAAACTCTTGGCCCAATGCAGTTTAAAATAAATCCAAGTTTCTTTCCATAGCCTGGGCCCCTCAGACCTCATGTCTGATAACATTTTCCTTTGTTTCAACTTTCACCTTCTAGGTGAGAAAGTCAGCCATATCAGCCTCCAATTTGTCCTTGAGCACATCAAGCTAATTCTTGCTTTAGAGCAATTGTAGTATTTCTTCTTCTGGAAGTCTCTTCTCTCAAATTTTCCCATGGCAGCAACTTTTAATCCATTCATGTTCTAGCTTAAAACTTAAGTCCAGAAACATCTCTGACCACCCTTTGTTTACAATATCACTCTCACTGAGTCATTGTCTCTTACACTGTTATATGACAATGTCAAAAGAAAAAAGCTGTTATACCACACCATATACAGTATAGACAGATTATTTCCAAGAGTACTATGTCCAAGATTCCAAAATGAATATCATTTTATAACATATTAGATAATGGTTAGTGGTGAGGGCTGTGAAGTGGGAGAACTAGGTGAAGGGGGTCAAAATGTACAAGTTTCTAATTATAAAATAAAGTCATGGGGCTGTAATGTCTAGCATATTAGATTAATTTCTATATGTTTTGCAATTATGTGTGTATAATATTGTATTTTTATATTATAATACATAAAATCAATTATTTTAATAGTATATTCTATTGATGTAGTTAATCAGCATATTAGGTAATAATTACGTATTATATATACATAATTTATTCAAGAAAACAGTTACCTGGTGAGGTTTTCAGGTAATCCTTACTTTATCCTTTATATTTTGTTCTTGTGTCTGATTTTTTAAAAATGTTTCCTTATCTATTTATTTATTTAATAGAGAGAAAGTTCGAGAGAGCACAAGCAGGGAGGAGGTAGGTAGAGGGATTGGGAGAAGCAGACTCCCCATTGATCAAGGGGACCAATGTGGGGCTCAATCCCAGGACCCTGGAACTGTAACCCAAGCCAAATCAAAGGCAGACACCCAACCAAATGAGCCACCCACAAATACATTGTTTTTTTTTTAAATAAACAAATAATGTATTTTTATCCCCAGGGGTACAGGTCTGTGAATTGCCAGGTTTACACACTTCATAGCACTCACCACAGCATATACTCTCCCCAATGTCCATAACCCCACCACCCTCTCTGACTCCCCCACCCTCAGTTTGTTTTGTGAGATTAAGAGTCACTTATGATTTGTCTCCCTCCCGATCCCATCATGTTTCATTTATTCTTTTCCTACCACCCCAAACCCCCCATGTTGCATCTCCACTTCCTCATATCAGGGAGATCATATGATAGTGTCTTTCTCTGATTGACTTATTTCACTAAGCATAATACCCTCTAGTTCCAACCACGTCATCGCAAATGGCAAGATTTCATTTCTTTTGATGGCTGCATAGTATTCCATTGTATATATATACCACTTCTTCTTTATACATTCATCTGTTGATGGACATCTAGGTTCTTTCCATAGTTTGGCTATTGTGGACATTGCTGCTATAAACATTCCAGTGCACATGCCCCTTTGGATCACTACGTTTGTATTGTTAGGGTAAATACCCAGTAGTGCAATTGCTAGGTCACAGGTTAGCTCTATTTTCAACTTTTTGAGGAAACTCCATGCTGTTTTCCAGAGTGGCTGCACCAGCTTGCATTCCCACCAACAGTGGAGGAGGGTTCCCCTTTCTCCACATCCTCGCCAGCATCTTTCATTTCCTGACTTGTTAATTTTAGCCATTCTGACTGGTGTGAGGTGGTATCTCATTGTGGTTTTGATTTGTATTTCCCTGATGCCAAGTGATGTGGAGGATTTTTTTCATGTGTCTGTTGGCCATCTGGATGTCTTCTTTGCAGAAATGTCTGTTTATGTCCTCTGCCCATTTCTTGATTGGATTGTTTGTTCTTTAGGTGTTGAGTTTGCTAAGCTTTTTATAGATTTTGGACACTAGCCCTTTATCTGATATGTCGTTTGCAAATATCTTCTCCCATTTTGTCAGTTGTCTTTTGGTTTTGTTAACTGTTTCCTTTGCTGTGCAAAAGCTTTTGATCTTGATAAAACCCCAATAGTTCATTTTTGCCCTTGCTTCCCTTGCCTTTGGTGATGTTCCTAGGAAGATGTTGCTGCGGCAGAGGTCGAAGAGGTTGCTGCCTGTGTTCTCCTCAAGGATTTTGATGGATTCCTTTCTCACATTGAGGTCCTTCATCCATTTTGAGTCTATTTTCGTGT
>NC_081575.1:10808548-10840276 GCF_022355385.1 Mustela nigripes
AATTAAATTACCTGCAAGACTAAAGAATCATGGGGAGAAAGCCATGAATTCCATGCTTTGCTTTCTCCTCCTCTCAATTCTGTTGTTCTCCTTGGTAAGTGAACTTGGTCTTGACAGGATGTTCTTGTTGATCTTCTGGGGGAGGGGCCTGTTGTAGTGACTCTCAAGTATCTTTGCCTGAGGTGGAATTGCACCGCCCTTACCAGGAGCCAGGCTAAGTAATCCACTCGGGTTTGCTTTTGGGAGCTTTTGTTCCCTGAGCGCTTTCCGTAGAGTTCCGGAGGACGTGAATGAAGATGGTGGCCTCCCAGTCTCCGGCCGGAGGAGCCGAGAGTTCAGGGCCCCACTCCTCAGTGTGCCCTCGGAGAAAAGTGCTCAATCACTCCCATCTCCCTGGCCTCTGGCTGCGCTCTGAGCTCACCCAGGCTGTGACTGGTTCAAGGTAATCCCGAGCTGAGACCTCACTCCTTGGCTCTGTCTCTGTAGCTGGCTTCCCCGCTCTAATACCTGTGAGCTCTGTGACACTCAGACACCCCTGATCCTTCTGTGACCCTGGGGGACCTGGGGCCACACTAACCCTGTGTGGACTTCACCCCAGTTTAGCCTCTGGAGTGATGTCCCTCGGTGGAGCAGACTTTTAAAAGTCCTGATTTTGTGTTACGTTGTTCTGTCGCTTGTTTGGAGCTGGCCCCTCCCCCCACAGTCTATCTTCCCATTGCTTTGGATTCACTTCTCTGCCGGTCCTACCTTTCAGAAAGTAGTTGATTTTCTGTTTCTAGAATTGTTGCTCTTCTTCTCTTTGATCTCCTGTTGGATTTGTAGGTGTTTGCCATGGTTTGATCAGCTATCTAGCTGATCTCCTGCTACCTGATGTTGTCTCAGCCTGCTACTTCTCTGCCTTTTTGACTCCTCCCTTTGTGTTTAATTTTTAATAGCTAATAGATACACATATGAAGAGAGGAACAGACACATTCAGGAAAAGTTGAATCAGTGAGTACACAAATGTAGAAAAACCTTTCAAAGTGACATAAACAAAAAGGAACTTTATTTCACTTTTTCAAAATATGTGAAAGAACACTTATGAAAGGAATTGACGAAGACACAAGAAAATGGAAGAGCATCCCATGCTCGTGGACTGGAAGAATAAACATTGCTAAAATGCCTATGCTGCCCAGAGAAATCTACACTTAAAATGTCATCCCAATCAAAATACCAATGACATTTTTTTGAAAACTATCTACAGAAGAATGGAACTCAACCATTCGCTTAAACCATATACAAAGATGAACTCTAAATGGATGAAAGACCTCTGTGTGAGATAGGAATCTATCAAAATCCTAGAGGAGAACATAGGCAGTAACCTCTTCAACATCGCCCACAGCAACTTTGTTCAAGATACATCTTCAGACACAAGGGAAACAAAAGCAAAAATGAACTTTTGGGACTTCATCAAGATAAAAAGCTTCTGCACAGCAAAGGATACAGTCAACAAAACAAAGAGGCAACCCACAGAATGGGAGAAGATATTTGCAAATGACACTAAAGACAAAGGGCTGGCATACAAGATCTATAAAGAACTTCTCAAACTCAACACCCAAAAAACAGATAATCAAGTCAAAATATGGGCAGAAGACATGAGCAGACATTTCTCCAAAGCATATATACAAGTGGTTAACAGACACATGAAAAAGTATTCAACATCATTAGCCATCAGGGAAATTCAAATCGAAACCACATTGAGATACCACTTTACACCACTTAGAATGACTAACGTTAACAAGGCAGGAAACAACAAATGTTGAAGAGGATGTGGAGAAAGGGAAATACTCTTACACTGTTGGTGGGAATGCAAACTGGTATAGCCACTTTGGACAACAGTGTGGTGGTTCCTCAAAAAATTAAAAATAGAGCTACCCTATGACCCTGCAATTGCAATACTGGGTATTTATCCCAAAGATACAAATGTAGTGACAAAAAGGGCCATATGTACCCCAGTGTTCATAGCAGCAATGTCCATAATCACCAAACTGTAGAAAGAGCCAAGATGCCCTTCAACAGACAAATGGATAAAGATGTGGTGTACGTACACTATGGAATATTACTCAGCCATCAGAAAGGATGAATACCCAACTGTTGCATCGGCTTGGATGGGTCTGGAGGAGATTGTAATATTGCTGCTATAAAAAATCACCACAAACTTAGTGGCTAAGTGAAATAAGTCAAACAGAGAAAGTCAATTATCATACAGTTTCACTTATATGTGGAACATAAGGAATAATGTGGAGGGTATTAGGATAAGAGAAGAATAAAGAGGCAGAAATCAGAGTGGGAGATGAGCTATGAGAGACTATGGACTACAGGAAAAAAACTGAGGGTTTTAGAAGGGAGTGGGTGGTGGGATAGGTGAGCCTGGTGATGGATATTAAGGAGAGCATGGATTGAATGAAGCACTGGGTATTATATGCAATGAATCATGGAACACTACATCAAAAGCTAGTGATGTACTGTATGGTTACTAACATAACACAATAAAGAAAATTATTTTCAAGAGAAAGAAAGAAAAACAAATAAATACATATTTTAAATATATTTGGATACATTTCAGGTTCTAATGAGCACAATGATAAAACCAAGTTAAGGAAATGTGATGGAGGGAAGCCATGGAGATTTGCTTTGGTTTGAGTGATCTGGGAAAGTTCTTCCTGAAAAAAGTACCTATTTCAGTTGAAGTATGAATGACAAGAAAGCTCTGCAATGATAGAGGGGAGTTTCAGAGAGAATAAAAAGCAAGGATAACGAGCCTCAGATAGAAAATATGAATGGAGTGAGGTGAGTCAGCCAGGGATCAAATAGAGATGAAGTAGGAGAAAAAGCAGGGCCAGATTCTGAAAATCTCTAGAGGAGGAAGTGAGGAAAGAGAGGATAATCAGATTTAGTTCCCCAAGCCTAACTCCCTCCAAAGCCTTATGGAGGTCTGGGATGTGAAGGGTGGATTCTGTCCCAGATGAATATTCCCTAATTCTCATACAATATAATATGTGGTATTTATGTATTCTCTAACTCCCTTGTATGCATTCAATTTACTCAATTTTTTCTCTTTAACTCCCTACATCAATTTTATGAGGTCACTCTTATTTTATATATAAAGAAACTGTATTAGTTTCTTATTGCTGCTATAACAAATCACCATAAACTTAGTGGCATAAAATAACACAGATGTATTCTCTTACAGGTCTGGAGAAATCTGAAATGAATCTCATTGGGATAAAATCAAGGTTCCAGCAGGGCTGTATTCCTTCTGGAGGTTCTAGGGGAGAATCCATTTCCTTGTGACTGGAGTCTTCTTGCATTTCTTGTCTTGTGGTTCTGAATCACTCTTACCTGTGTTTCCATCTTCATATCATCTCTGATTCTGAACTTCCTGCCTCCTTCTTATAGGGACTTGTGACATTGTATCCACTTGGATAATCCAAAATAACCTCCCATCTCAAGGTCTTTAATTTAATCACATGCACACATTTTCTTTTACTGTGTAAGGTAACATAGTCACAAGTTCCAGGGAATAGGGCATGGACATATTTGGGGGAGGGGAGGACATTATATCGCCTACCATAAAAACTGACATATTGTAGAGTGACATGGCACATGACACACCACTCTGAAGAGCCAGAGCCTTTTCAGGACCCAGGCCTGGTCTTCAGTTAATGTTCTTAGTGGGAAATTATACTAAATGGCATTTCCAAGACACAAGGCTTTGGAGGCACTTTTGATTTGTTAAGACACTGATAAATGGCACTGATCTGGCCAATACACATAAGTGTCTTTAGGTTGAGTGACAGCATAGCTTAGTAGTTAAGAACAAAACTCAGGAGTCATATAAATCTTGTTATGATGCCCAGCTCTACCATTTACTACCATGGGACATTGGTCAAATACTTCACTACTGTTGGTTTCAGTTTCCTCATCTATAAAATATCTTGCAAGGTAGTAAGAAAGATTTAATGAGGGGTGCCTGGATGGCAAAGTCAGTTAAGTGACTGACTCTTGGTTTCACCTCACATCATGATCTCAGGGTTGTGGGACTGAGCCTCACATTGGGCTCCTCACTCAGCAGAGTCTGCTTGAGACTCTTCCCCCTTTCGCCTCTCTCACCCTGCTCCCTGAAATAAATAAATACATCTTTTTTTAAAAAAGAAAGATTTAGTGAAATAATGCCTACGCAACATTAAGTAACATATGCATATTCAAACAACCACAGCTATTATTATTAGAATATTATTTTACTTAGTTTCACAGTGACAAATTTTAAGTCAATGTTCATTTTTCATTAAACATTGTTATAATTTTGCCCTTCAATGGACAAATGGATAAAGAAGATGTGGTCCATATACACTATGGAGTATTATGCCTCCATCAGAAAGGATGGATACCCAACTTTTGTAGCAACATGGATGGGACTAGAAGAGATTATGCTGAGTGAAATAAGTCAAGCAGAGAGAGTCAATTATCATATGGTTTCACTTATTTGTGGAGCATAACAAATAGCATGGAGGACAAGGGGAGATGGAGAGGAGAAGGGAGTTGAGAGAAATTGGAAGGGGAGGTAAACCATGAGAGACTATGGACTCTGAAAAACAATCCAAGGGTTTTGAAAGGGGGGGGGGGTGGGGGGAACCAGGTGGTGGGTATTTGAGAGGGCACGGATTGCATGGAGCACTGAGTGTGGTGCAAAAATAATGAATACTGTTACACTGAAAAGAAAAAAAACATTATTATAATTTAATGTTTTGCTTTCCTGATAAGGAATCAAAGAGAACATACACAGTAAGAAGATCATATTCTTCCTAGTCTAATTTAGAAATAGATGTTTAATTTTTGTAGCTTAAAAATTACTTTGTTAGCAAAGGAGTTCTTTATCAGTCCTATAAGTCATATCAAAAAGATACAATCAGAAAATTGTTTTGTGCAACAAAAATATAATAAACTCTTCCCCATTCCTTGGTCTCACATTACTTAACATTACTTCAGATCTGTGAGAGAAATGACCCAGACTATGCAACAATTCACTTATTAACTCTCAGCAATTCTAATTAGGAAATATTAGTAAGTATTCTCAGAGGTCAGGATCCTTTTATGACTTTAGTGGCCTCTGTTTTTAAATCTCTGTGCATACTTATCTTTGCCAAGAGCTAGAAGAACAATGATTGAAACCTCTCTGTTCTCCTTATGGTTGCACTATCAGAAAAAAATTATATTTAAAAAAATATTTAAATACATCTTATGCTTAAAATAGCCAAGACAAGGAAGGAAAAATCTATACTGTGTAAACTGCATTAGAACTCCATCTATCTTTACAGGTCTCAAGAGGCATATGTGGGTATAATATCTACACAGTCACAACCAGCCACTTCCTCAAGGTAATTCAGGACACTTGTAATGGAGCACACAAGATAGACTGCCCTTGGATGCTTTCCTACTTATTTTCCCTTTTTCATTAGTTATAGTCATTTTCTGTATCTCCTTTACTACATTGGTGCTAACTATATTCTGAGTTGGATCTACTATAGTAGAAACTGTAAAGAAATTTCCTGGATCAGTGAAATCTTGTTTTGGGAAATTACTTTCTATCCAGCTTCTAGGACTTTACATTTGATTGCTTTAGCCTTTTATTCTACCCATTCCAGACCACTGACTACTTAAGTCATATTGCCTTTCAGAATGCACATCTTCTTGACTTTTATAAACCTAAAAATATATCTTTTGACTCCAGATCAACTTTAACTGTGGGATTGATGCAGTCTTTCATTTGGCATGTCTTCTAGATTTCCGAGCATGACTCATCTGACATTTGTCTTGTGTAATACTGGTCTCCTGATGTCCTGACTAACTGCTGAGCTCTCTTTAATACAGGAACTCATATTTTTCTTTCATATATGTCCTCCTCTAGAATTTGGCTACCCCAGCATGATGACTGGTACTAGTTTATTTGTTTGGGCAGACAGCAGTCCACCAATCACAGATGAGTAGACTGAGAATATACTAGCTTAATTATAAGTATCTCAGCCAAGGCTATATGGAAGTCCAGACTCTTCACAATGGCCGCAGAGCCCTGTACAATCTTCCCACATCCCATTACCTCTATGACATCATCTCCTATATCTTTCCCATTTGCTTACTGTGCTATGGCCACACTAGTCTTCCACTCTGTTGACCATGCCAGTCTGGTTACTGCCCTTGGACTTTTGTTCATGTTTCTCTCTCTGCCTGAAAGAAAGGCTTTTTCCTCCTGGAAGTTTTCATGGCCAGATTCCTCTCATCATTTGGGGCTCTGCTCCAATGTCATCTCCTTATAGAGGTCTTCTTTGACCATCCTAAAGTACCCCTTTTACTTTCTCATTCTTTTGTCCTCTGTTTCACTGCAATAATCCCTACTAAAATTATTTATTTCCATGTTTAACTCTTTAACTCCTGCTCTGGCTGTAGTATAAGATCCTACAGAAGATATTTATGTTTCTTTCACTTCTGTATTCATAGTTGCCAGGTATTTAATAAACAATTGTTGAAAGACTAAATCGATGAATTAAATAATTAAATGGTAGCTTATGATTCAGGTTAAATTTTATGGAACTACTTTCCATCTTCTTTGGTTTTTAAATTAAATCTACTTAAAGTCTTTTAATTAAATTTGAATTCTCCAGATATTGCCTTAACTGATATATTTCTTTGATTATACTCAAGAATGAATAAGAGTAGTAGAATGGAAATTGTGTTCCTATAAAATATTTATTTATAATGAAATGGGGAAAAGATATCAAGGAAGTGTAAAATAATAGCAAAATAAACTGGCATGAATAAATTTTGTACCATTAAATAAATAACAAAATCAGTACATTTTATTTGAAAATATAATCAAAATTTAAATACAATCCAAAATATAAGTTCATTAGTTTCCTAGAGCTGCTGTAACAAAATACCACAGACTGGGTGACTCAAAACAAAATAATGTGTTCCTTCACATCTCTGGAAACCAGAAGTCCAAAATCTAGGTGTCAACAGAGTTGATTCCTTCTGAAAGCTTTGAAGGACAATCTGTTCCATGCCATTCTCATAGCTTCTGTGTTGCTGGCAAACCTGTGCTTTCTTTTTTGGCACCTATTCATCTTTTCACCTATTCATCTTTCTCAACTATTAAGTCTTTCAAAGAGGTCATCTTCTTAATGAGATCTACCAGAATACTGTCTCTAACACTTTAATCTCCTATACTCTTTTCTGGCACTGCCAATCCTCCCACACTGCTTGAGTTTCCTTTTTTTTCTTTTCCTTTTTATGGCACTTATCACTTTCCAACAGTCTATACTCTAATAGCATATACATTATTATTTATTACCATTGACTCTTTATTATCTGTCATCTCCCACTAGAATGTAAGTTCCTAAATTCCAAAAAAAGCAAGGAGTCCTGTCTATTTTGTTCATTCAGTAAATATTTGTGGAGTAAATGAGTACATTTGTTTTACAAATTGATGCAACATTTGGAAATTATTATATGGTTATATGAAATAAAAATCTTACAAATGTCCATATCTTTTGACTGAGAATTTCTACCTCTTAAGAATAATCCTAAAGAAATTAAATGAAATGCAGAGTAGGATTTGTATAGAAAGATTTATAACACAGTTCCTTATAATTGTGAAAATGTGAAAACAAATCCTAATATTAGGCAAATGCTAAGTAAATATACTTGAAATAATATAGTTACTAAAATTATTTTATTTTGAGTTTATAATGTCATAATGACATGGACATCTTCCTAAATCAAATATCTTCTTACTTAAAATGTTAAAAATAAAAAAAAACAAGATATGCAATCGAATGTTCCAGTGGCTCCCAAATTCATTTATTTACTAAAAAGTTATTTATTTATATATTTATATATTTATTTATTTATTTTACTATAGGCACGGGAAATGTGTCAGTGGATGAAACAGACAACATATCCTGTCATCATGGACCCATATTCTAGTGTGATAAAATAGTCATAAACAAATAAAAATGATATAGCACCAGGTATGATAAGTGCTATGAGGAAAACTAAGTACCCCTCAGAGTGAAGAATGATGAGAAATACTATTTCAGACATGATGGACAGAGGAGGCCTCTCAGAGGGGGTACATACTTGAATAGTGACCAAAAGAAAAGTGGTGATCAAAAGAAAGTGGTGGGAAGTGAGCTTGGAAAGATAGGCAGGGGTCATATCAAGCATAATTTTGTAAGCCATGGAGAAGAGTTTTTTATTTCACTGTAGTTGTAATGGACATTCAAGTGAGGACTTTGTTTAGAAGAGTAAAATGAACCAGCTTATGATTTGAAAGACTAATTTTGAGATCTGGTTTGAAAATAAACAAATTCATAGCAAGAGAAGCAAGAAGACTAGTTTAGGCTGTTGCCTAATACAGTTGAGAAGTGATGCTGGTTTGGACAGGGGTAGTAGTGATGAAAGACTATGTAAATAACAAGATTTGGAGATAGTAACAACAGGAATTGCTGATGTATTGGATGTAAGAGGTGAGTTGAAAAGGTAATCAAAGTTTAATTTAGTTTTGGATTTGAGCATCTGAGTAAATAATTATTCCATTTTCAATTACTGGAAACCATGAGAAATGAGAAAGGCAGGTTTGTTACTGGGGGACATCAATGGTGTTCTATTTTGGAGAATTGTAAGAAGTCTCCTACTCATCCAAGTGTACATGTTAAATAGGTAATTCAGTACAGATATCTAGATTTAAAGGGCT
Source organism: Mustela nigripes (assembly GCF_022355385.1). NCBI lineage: Eukaryota > Metazoa > Chordata > Mammalia > Carnivora > Mustelidae > Mustela > Mustela nigripes. Next base: position 10,817,340 of record NC_081575.1, read on the forward strand.
ACATCTAGGTTAGATTTATAAATTTAGAAGTCATCAGTATATAGGTGGCATTTCAAGCTGGAAGACTGGATGAGATCATCAATGTAGATGGAGAAAATACCTGATGCTAAAGCCTTGGTTTCCTAAAATTTGAAATTTAGCCTAAAAAATTCATAGAGTAATACCCAGTAGGGTAGGAGGAAAATCAAGATGTTAGGGTATCTTGGAAGCAGAGTAAAAAAGCTTTTAGCTCTAGCTAATACAGTAAGACAAGTAAAGGAAATAAAAGATATACAGATTGGAAAAGAACAAATAAAACTATCTTTGTTAATAGAAGACATGGTCATTTATGTAGAAAATTCTAAAGAATCAACAAAAACCTCCTGGAACTAAAATTTGATTATGGCAAGTTTGCAGGATATAAAACCAGTGACTTTCCTATATACTATCAATAAACAAGTAAAATTTGAAATTAAAAGCATAATATCATTTAAGTTAGCCCTTAGGTATAAATATAACAAAATGTGTGCAAGATCTAAGAGAAAAACTAAAAAAATTTAAATAAAAGGAGAACTAAATAAATGGAGAACTATTTCATATTCACAAATAAGAAGACTCACTATTGTTAAACAGTCTCTTCAATAAATGGTGCTGGGAAAACTGGGCAGCTATATGTAGAAGAATAAAACTCGACCATTCTCTTACACCGTACACAAAGATAAACTCAAAATGGATGTAAGACCTCAACGTGAGACAGGAATCCATCAGCATAGGCAGTAATCTCTTCGATATCAGCCACAGCAACTTCTTTCAAGATATGTCTCCCAAGGCAAAGGAAACAAAAGCGAAAATAAACTTTTGGGACTTCATCAAAATCAAAAGCTTCTGCACAGCAAAGGAAACAGTCAAAAAAACAAAGAGGCAACCCACGGAATGGGAAAAGATATTTGCAAATGACAGTACAGACAAAAGGTTGATATCCAGGATCTATCATGAACTCCTCAAACTCAACACACACGAAACAGGCAAACATATCAAAAAATGGGCAGAAGATATGAACAGACACTTCTCCAATCAAGACATACAAATGGCTATCAGACACATGAAAAAATGTTCATCATCATTAGCCCTCAGGGAGACTCAAATTGAAACCACATTGAGATATCACCTTACACCAGTTAGAATGGCCAAAATTAACAAAACAGGAAACACCATGTGTTGGAGAGGATGTGGAGAAAGGGGAACCCTCTTTCACTGTTGGTGGGAATGCAAGTTGGCGCAGCCTTTTTGGAGAACAGTATGGAGATTCCTCAAGAAATTAAAAATAGAGCTTCCCTATGACCCTGCAATTGCACTCCTGGGTATTTACCCCAAAGATACAGATGTCGTGAAAAGAAGGGCCATCTATACCCCAATATTTATAGCAGCAATGGCCATGGTCACCAAACTATGGAAAGAACCAAGATGCCCTTCAATGGACAAATGGATAAGGAAGATGTGGTCCATATACACTATGGAGTATTATGGCTCCATCAGAAAAGATGAATACCCAACTTTTGTAGCAACATGGATGGGACTGGAAGAGATTATGCTGAGTGAAATAAGTCAAGCAGAGAGAGTCAATTATCATATGGTTTCACTTATTTGTGGAGCATAACAAATATCATGGAGGACAAGGTGTGTTAGAGAGGAGAAGGGAGTTGGGGTAAATTGGAAGGGGAGGTGAATCACGAGAGACTATGGATTCTGAAAAACAATCTGAGGGGTTTGAAGTGGCAGGGGGGGTGGGAGGTTGGGGTACCAGGTGGTGGGTATTATAGAGGGCATGTATTGCATGGAGCACTGGGTGTGGTGAAAAAATAATGAATATTGTTTTTCTGAAAATAAATAAATTGAAAAAATTTTAAAAAAAGAAGACTCACTATTGTTAAGATGTCAGTTCTTTCCAACTAGATCTATAGATTCAATGAAATCTTAATCAAAACACCAGAAATTTATCTTATACATAGTAAAAAACTGATTCTAAAGTTTATAGGAAGAGGCAAAAGATCCAGACTAGTCAGTACAGTATTGAAGGAGAAGAACGAAGTTAGAAGACTGACACTACCTGATTTCAACACTTACTATAAAGCTACTGTAATCAAGATAAAGTGTTGTTGGTGAAAGAATAAACCAGTAAGTGGAAGAGAATATAGAACCCAGAAATAAATCAACATAAATATAGTTAACTGATCTTTGACCAAAGAGCAAAGGTAGCATAATGGAGCAAAGATAGTCTTTTGAAATAATGGTGCTGGAACAATGGGACAACCACATGTTAAAAAAGAAGAAGAAGAGAAGAAGAAGAAGAAACTAGACACACACCTTACACCTTTCCCAAAAATAAATTCAGAATAATGGATAGGATAAAGAAGATGTGGTATATATATACAATGAAATATTACTCAGCCATCCAAAAGGATGAAATCTTACCATTTGCAATGACATGGATGAAACTGGAAGGCATTATGCTAAGTGAAATAAGTCAATCAAAGAAAGACAATTTTCAAATGGTTTCACTCATATGTGGAATTTAAGAAACAAAGCAGAGCATCATAGGGAGAGGGAGGAAAAAATAAAATAAGACAAAATCAGAGAGGGAGACAAATCATAAGAGACTCCTAGCTAAAGGAAAAAAAACGATGGTTGCTCTAGAAGAAGTGGGTGGGAGATGGGGTAACTGGTGATGGGCATTAAGGCGGACTTGTGATGTAATAAGCACTGGGTGTTATATGCAACTGAGGAATCAAAGTTTATCCAAAGTTGACAACTTATGTCCACACAAAGACCTATACACAGATGTTTGTAGCAGCTTTATTCATAATTGCCAAAAATGAACTCTACTTCTGAAACTAATGATACACTATATGTTAACTAATTAAATTTAAATAAAATAAGATATAAAAAACAAATTCAGAATGGATCATAGAACTGAATGTAAAACAAAAAAACTAAATAATTTCGAGAAGATAACAAGAGAAAACCTAGATGACACTAGAGATGGCAATTACTTTTTGGATACAAAATAAGATCTAGGAAAGAAATAATTGATAAGCTGGAATTCATTAAAGTTATAAACTTCTGCTCTGCAAAACTGTCAAGAGAATGAAAAGACAAGCTGCAGACTGGGTAAAAATATCTGCAAAAGATATATCTGATAAAGGACCATTATCCAAAATACACAAAGAACAATACTCAACAATAAGAAATTAATAATCAAATTAAAAAATGGGTGAAAGACCTGAACAGATGCCTCACCAAAGAATACATACAAATGACAAGTAAGCATGTGAAAAGATAATCCATATCATATGCCATTAGGGAAATGCAAATTAAAACAGCAATGCAATGGGGCTCTTTGGTGGCTTGGTGGGTTAACCCTCTGTCTTCAGCTCAGGTTGTGATCTCAGGGTCCTGGGATTAAGCCCTGCATCTGGCTCTCTGCTCAGTGGGGAGTCTGCTTCTCCCTCTCACTCTGTCCCTCCTCCACTTGTGCTCACTCTTTCTCTAAAATAAACAAATAAAATCTTTAAAAAAAAAAAACAGCAATATGATACCAGTATACCCCTATTAGAACAGCCCAAATCCAGAACACTGACAACAAAAAATGCTGGTGGCAGCAACAAGAACTCTCATTCACTGATGGGGGCAATTCAAAATGGTTTAGCCACTTTGGAACTTTAGTTTTGTAAGAACTGACTAAACATTACCCTACCAAACAATGCAGCAATTGTGCTCCTTGGTATTTATCCAAAGTTGACAACTTATGTCCACACAAAGACCTATACACAGATGTTTGTAGCAGCTTTATTCATAATTGCCAAAAACTTAGAAACAACTAAGATGTCCTTCTACAGCTGAATGGATGAATAAACTGGTACATCCGGACAATAGAATATTATTCAGTGCTCAAAAGAAATGCATTATAAAGCCATGAAAAGACATAGAGGAATCTTAAATGCATATTACAAAGTGAATGAAGGCAATATGAAAAGTCTATATAGTATATAATTCCAACTATAAGACATTCTGGAAAAGGCAAAACTATGGAGACAGTAAAAAGTTTATGATTGCCAGGCATTAGGGAGGGGAAAGGAAGAATAGGTGGAACACAGAGGACTTTTAGGGCAGTGAAGATATTCTGTATCACATTATAATGATAGATACGTGCCATTATACATTTGTTCAAACCCATAGAATATAAAACACCAAGAGTGAGCTCCAATATAAACTATGGATTTTGGGCGATTATGACACATCACTGTAGGCTTATCATTGGTAAAAGTTGTAGCACTCAGGTGGGATATTAATAATGCGGGATGCTATGCATGTGTGGGGAGAGGAGGCACGTGGGAAATCACTGTATCTTCCTCTCATTTTTTCTATGATCTTAAAACTGCTCTATTAATATAAAGTCATTTTTAAAAAGAAAGAACTTTAAAGGGGTGGAAGTGATGAGCTGTGTCAAATGTTGCAGTTAGCTCAAAGAAGATGGGAGCTGAAAACTGACCATTTAATTTGACAATGAAAAGGTCACTAGGTGTCCTTGATAAGAGGAGCTACAATGGGTGATGGTCATGATAAAACTGCTGGTGAGTTCAAAGGAAAATGGGAGGAAAAGAAGTAGACATAGAGAGCAGAGAAATGAGGCTATACCTGGAGGATGTAGGTTCAAGAGATAATTGTTCAAAGATGGACAATATTGCATTTCTATACTGCTAGGAATGACCCATAGAGAAGGAGAAAATAATGCTGAACAAGGCAATTATTTTCTATTGTACAGCCCTTAAGTAAGGGAGGAGGATGGGATTCCTTGCATAAGTAGAGAATGTCCATCTTTTTTTTTTAAAGATTTTATTTATTTGACAGACAGAGATCACAAGTAGGCAGAGAGGTAGGCAGAGAGAGAGGGGAGGAAGTAGGTTCCCCGCTGAGCAGAGAGCCCGATCCGGGGCTTGATCCCAGGACCCTGAGATCATGACCTGAGCCGAAGGCAGAGGCTTAGCCCATTGAGCCACCCAGGTGCCCTGAGAATGTCCATCTTTATTTTTTATTTAAACTTTATTTTACTTTTTCAGTGTTCCAAGCTTCATTGTTTATGCATCACACCCAGTGCTCTGTGCAATATGTGCCCTCCTTAATACCCACCACCAGGGTCACCCAACACCTTACTCCCTTCCCCTCCAAAACCCTCAGTTTATTTCTCAGAGTCCACAGTCTCTCATGGTTCATCACCCTATAGTTCAGTTTTAAAAGGAAGAAGGATAGAGATTGAGGAGGGTGGGTAGATCTGGTGACAGAGGCATGTAGAAGTTCTTTCTTTTTAAAATACGTTTATTGAGATGTATGAACATACCATAAAATTAAACCATTTAAAGCATACAATTCAGTGCAGGTTTTTTGGTGTAGTCACAGAATTGTTCAACTGTCACCACAATATAAGTTAATATTTTCATCACCCTGAAAAAAAAGCCCATATCTATTAACAGTCATTCCCATATACCCCTCTCTAGCACCTGGCAATCACTAATCTACTTTCTGTCTTTATGTGCTTGTACACTTCGGACATTTCATGTACATGAAATCATATATGTGACTCTCTGTGTTTGGCTTCTTTCACTTTCCTAATGTTCTCAAGGTTCATTCATGTTGGAGTATATTTAGTATTTCACTCCTTTTTATGTCTGAATGGTATTCTATTGCATGACTATAAACATTTCATTTATCTATTCAATATTTGTTATACATCGGCCTTGTTTCTATTTCTTGGTTTCTATAAATAATACTGCTATGACTATACAATGTATAAGCTTTTGTGTGAACATATGTTTCATTTTTATTTATTTATTTATTTATTTATTTTTAAGATTATTTATTTATTTATTTATTTGACAGAGAGACATCACAAGTAGGCAGAGAGGCAGGCAGAGAGAGAGAGAGAGAGGAGGAAGCAGGCTCCCTGCTGAGCAGAGAGCCCAATGCTGGACTCGATCCCAGCACCCCGAGATCATGACCTGAGCCGAAGGCAGCGGCTTAACCCACTGAGCCACCCAGGCGCCCCCTGAACATATGTTTTAAATATTCTGGGGTATATACCTAGAAGTGGAATTTCTGGGTCTTATGGTAACTTTGTATTCAATCTTTTTGAGGAACTTTTAAACTCTTTTACAAAGCGGCTACACAATTTTATAACCAATCTCACCAGCAGTAGATCAGCATTTCAATTTTATCACATCTTCCTCAACAATTTTTTTTAGATTTTTTTTTTAAGATTTTATTTATTTATTTGTCAGAGAGAGAGCACAAGCAGGCAGAGTGGCAGGCAGAGGCAGAGAGAGAAGCAGGCTCCCTGCTGGACAAGAAGCCTGATGGAGGACTCAATCTCAGGACCCTGGGATCATGACCTGAGCTGAAGGCAGTGGCTTAACCCACTGAGCCACCCAGGCATTCCAACAATTGTTTTTATAATAGCCATCCTAGAGATTGTGAGTGGCATCTCATTGTCAGAAGTTCTCTCTTGATGGATCTGATTTTCTCGGTGAAATTAGGAAGCAGTGTGACCAGCTGAGAGAGAAGAGGGGAGGGGAGTTATCTGAGGGGTGAGGATAGATGGGAAGGCAAGAAATAGAATTATCTAACAGTGAGAGAAAAAAAAAATTTTAGGGACAAGCTACAGTATTGGAGGCAATGTTAAGGGCTCAAGTGACTATGTTATTTTTAAAAAGATTAGTCAATATTTTTTCTTATTTTTTTCTTTCCTAGTCACTTCACTGCTTGTGGACAGCCACGCTAATAAAGACTGTCAAGATAAAGTTTTCACAAGTCTATAACAAACTAAGAAAAATAACAATACTGATATTTTCTTATAAGACTTTATTCAACCTGAAAGAGAGAGAAAGAGAGAGGGAAGGAGGAGGAAGCAGACTCTCTGCCTAGCAGAGAGCCCAATGCGGGACTCGATCCCAGGACCCTGAGATCATGACCTGAGCTGAAGGCAGCGGCTTAACCCACTGAGCCACCCAGGCAGACCCTGCCCTCTCTATTTTTAACAAGTATTTGTGAAGTCCAAAATCATAAATCACAAATACATCTAATATTACACTGGCTAAGTTAAAAAAAGAAGAGAATAACAACTAGATAGAGATACAGTAAAATTTTAACAGTGGTTATCTCTGAATGATGGGTTTATGGGTGATTTTTATTTCTTCTCTGTACTTTAATGTGCAATCATGATATTTCTATAAATACCATGTTTTACAAACAACTGAGGGTTTAAGAATCAAGAGAAATTCAAAAATTTTAGAGGTATAACATATTATAAAAAAACTTAATGAATATTTTAACTCAAAGGTTTGCTTTAAAATCCCATCTCCTTTTCTAAAATGTAATATATAATAGCATCTGATTTTTCTCTCTCAGTCCTATAGCTCAAAATTGAGTCTTTTTTTTAAAACATGCTGCTTAATTCTCTAGTGTGTTAAAGTTCATTTAGAGTTAATGGTTGTCCTGTTCTAGAAGAGTATATGCTGACTAGAGAACACAATAGTGATAGGTGACCTTCAAAAGGTTTTCTGCAAAAACAAAACAAAACAAAACAAAAAACCCCCAAAACAATCGCCCCAGTGTATATAAGCACAGTTGAAAACATTTTAACAAAGACATGTTACTGCCAAAACCAAAGAAAGGTTATCAGTAGCTAGCAAATGGTATTCTGAGAGAGCTGTTATAATTAAAATAATATTTCAAGACTCTGAAGTCTGGAGTAAAATAAGGTTGAACTGCAGGAAAGAAAAATTCAAGAATTAGACATGCCAATTCAAACAATAGGATACATTGGCCACTTTGTTCATTTAGTCTCTATCTTCTAGGACACAGAGCCATATCCTCTTTAGTCACTGATGTGACCAATTTAAAAATTCCATTGGATAACCCTTAGGGAGGCATATAGTTATTTAATTTACTGTGGCCAATAAAGACACAATTTAAGAGTTTGTTAGACAAGGGTCAGTGAAATACTCTTCAAACGGAAAGTTAATCTAGTCATTGGTTTGCTCATCACAGGGTGGAAAATATCTAAAGAGAGAGGACAATTACCATCAACAAAAGGAGTGAGATAGTACCTGAGAAAAAGTTGAGGTTGATAAACTTAAATTTCATCTCAATTAGAATGATCCTATCATTGTCTCATTCACTGCTTTATTAAGTTTTTAAAATGATCAGCGAGCTAAATATTCTTAGACAATTAATGTTTAAAATTATGTGCTTGATCCATTCATCTGTTGATGGACATCTAGGTTCTAACAAGATGGGATTGGGAGGGAGACAAACCATAAGTGACTCTTAATCTCACAAAACAAACTGAGGGTTGCTGGGGGGAGGGGGTTTGGGAGAAGGGGGTGGGATTATGGACATTGGGGAGGGTATGTGCTTTGGTGAGTGCTGTGAAGTGTGTAAACCTGGTGATTCACAGACCTGTACCCCTGGGGATAAAAATATATGTTTATAAAAAATAAATAAATAAAATAAAATAAAATTCCACACAAAAAAAAAAATTATGTGCTAACTTCAACTCACTATCATCCATACAGTGTAAGCATTTTCCTTTATACTCTTTCCGTTGTCCTCATGCCCATTTGGTTGCCAGGTTCTGACAATTGAATCTACGTGATGTGGCTCACGAATCCATTCCCTCCATTTTATTACATCTTCTTCAGTTCAAATGCTTATCATACTTTTCTAAGAATATATCAAAGAAATGATTCTCTGTTTCTTCTATCTCTCCAAAACAATCTGTACTATGTATTACTGGTCCTTCTTTCACAGAAGTGACTTTATTCCCATGGAAAGCCAAATGTTCTCATATGCTCCTGAAGTAATTTCCTCTCAATTTCCCAGTGAGTCTGTTTCTATAAATTACTACATCTTCATGTTGAACACCTTCTCTACTGGATTGTTGACCTATAAATTACTACATCTTCATGTTGAACACCTTCTCTACTGGATTGTTGACATCAGCCTGTTAACATGCTCAAGTAACCACTGCTTAAACAAAACTGCTCTCCATTGACCTAACAACAGCCTCCAGATACTATTCCATTTCCTTACTTCCTTTCATAGCAATATTTTTCTAACGAGTCATCTGAGCTTTCTACCACAACTTTCTCACTTCTATTCACTCTCTCAACACTGCAACTATGTTTCCATTATAGCCCCTCTACTAGCAGTTTTCTGTAAATCTTACAAACAACCTCCATTTTTCTGGAGTAGACAGCAGAAGAAAGTCACCATGACTCACACTTAACCTTGTTTTCCTCCCACCTTTTGCCCACTGTTTCCCCATGTCTATTCCTAGTTTCTTGTACCTCACTTGGAAATTTTGAATTCTTTCTGGTTCAATTCTGACCCTCTTCTTTTTTCTACACATTGATCACTGATCTCATCCATTGCCATGTCTTTAAATGTTACATTCTCAATAATTATTTTCAAATTTATTTCTGAAATGCTGACCTCTCCTTAGAGCTTGAGCCTCATCCACAAGTTTACTTAATGTCTCCTCTTGCGTATCTCACAGTTATCTTAAACCTAATATTTGCAAAATTGAAATCTTGATTTTCATCTCAAAACCTTCACTCAGGGTGCCTGATGGCTTAGTCAGTTGAGCATCCAACTCTTGATTTGGGCCCAGGTCATGCTCTCAGGGTAGTGAGATAGAGTCCCACTTCAGGCTCTGAGCTCAGCACAGAGTCTATAGGAGATTCCTCCCTCTCCTTACCCCTCCTTTGACTTGAGCTTGTGCTCTCTCTCTCTTAAACAAACAAGCAAATAAATAAATAAATAAATCTTTTAAAAAAAAACCCTTCACCCAGTCTTTGTTTTCTTAATCGATGATGTAACCATCCAGTCAATTATTCAAGCCAGAAAACACAAGTCATTCTCAATTATTCCATTTTCTCTACCTATCATAACCAACTAAATCTATCATCTAGTCAGAACATTTTGTATAGTTTTGCTCTGCACCAAGCCATCAGTGTTTCTTATCTGGAACACTGAAGTAGCCCAGGTATCTATCTTCAGCCTTGACCACTCTTCCAAGAACAAGTACTAAGAATTACAGTAAATGTGGGCTGCTCATTGACATTTAAGGTGGAACCATAGACTTATATTCCAGCACCTGCAAAAACCGATCATCTTACACAAATTAGATTTGTATACCTTTAAGGAACATAGCAAAACTGTTTAGCCAATTACACCCTACTAGGTACATATTTGTGAACAATTTAAATCTTGTCTGGCAAGAGAAAAGAGTGATTGACCATGACCTTCAGAAAACAAGTACTATCCTTGGTGCTTTAAAAACTGCTTACTATGACCTAAAACTTGTGTGAGAATTGAGACAGTCTACACCATGATGTTTATGCTCATTGTAAGGTAATTTATTTTCAAGTTGACTGAACATCTATTTAGACTTCAAATGCTGGATCACAGAAATCTTCATATTTAATCTGTAATTTTAAAAATTAAACTGTAATGTAAAGATAGTTGTAGATTCACATGCAGTTGTAAGAAATAATACAGAGAGATGTGTACCCTCTATCCACTTTCCTCAAATGTAACATCTTCCAAAACCACAGCACAATATCACAGCCAAGAAATCGACATTAATATAGTCAAGATACAGAACATTTCCATCACCACAGATATCTCTCATTCTGTCCTTCATCGTCAAACCCACTTCTCTCCTGCCCTTATTCCTTCCTTAATCCTTGGCAATAATTAATCTGGTCTTCAGTTCAATAGTTTTGACATTTCAAGAGTGAAATAAATGAAATTATATGGTAAGTAACCTTTGTCATTGGCTTCATTTCATTCAGGATTATTTTTTGGAGACTCATTAAGACTGCTGCATATAATAGTAGTTCACTACTTTTTTATTGCTGAGTAGTATTCCAACATATGGATTCACCAGTTTGTTTAACCATTTACCCATTGAAGAACATCTGGGATGCTTCCAATTTCTGGCTTTTATAAAGAAAACTTCTATGAACATTCATGTATAGGTTTTTCTTGTGGAAGCAAACTCTTCATTTTTCTAGAATAGTTGTCTTAGAGTACAGCTGCTGGGTCAGATGGTAGTTGCATGTTTAGTTTTTGTTTTGTTTTATTTTAAGAAACTGCCAAACTGGGGCGTCTGGGTGGCTCAGTGGGTTACGCCACTGCCTTCGGCTCAGGTCATGATCTCAGGGTCCTGTGATCGAGTCCCGCATTGGGCTCTCTGCTCAGCAGGGAGCCTGCTTCCCTCTCTCTCTCTCTCTCTGCCTGCCTCTCCGACTACTTGTGATTTCTCTCTGTCAAATAAATAAATAAAATCTTAAAAAAAAAAAAAAAGAAACTGCCAAACTATTTTCCAAGTAGCTGTATCATCTTACTTTCCCACCATCAATGTATGAATGACCAGTTTTTCCACATCCTCTCCAGTATCTGGTGTTGTCATTATTTTTCATTTTATCCATTCTAAAGATGTGTGATGATATCTCATGTGGTTTTGTGTTGAATGATGTTAAACATCTTTTCATGTGCTTATTTGCTATCTGTACTTTTCTCTGTAATTTTGCATTTTTAGTCCTCCTATGAACAAACTGACATATGCATATGTCTAGACCTTCAATTGTGATTATGATTTTAGAGGAATTCATAAGTTATCTGAAAGGCACTGGTTAGTTTTTATTTAGTTCTTTCACTGCAAAGCTGTAATGACATTTTCTTAAATCCTTCAGCAGATACTACCTCTATCAATTAAGCCTAAAAAAAAAAAAACCCTTTTATATAGGAAAAGTTAGCTCTGAATATTATGTTTATATAAAGTAAGTCAAACAGTCTTTGCAAATTTTTTTTTCTGCCATGAAAATAACCTAATTGGATTATTGTGAGGCTAAATTGATAGCAGATTTTTAGGCTGTCCAATGGAAATGATTTCCAATAATGTGAAACCAATGATAGTTTAAAATAGACACAGAAAATAGGTGGGAATTCTTATTTATGAATATATTAGCTCAGTGATAGCTCATAGAAAGGTTAATAGCAAATGCAAGATCTCTGAGGAATTGATCTTTTGTTGATGGCAGGCTAATACCTTTGTCTTCTTAGGGGGTGGTAAGTGAACAGTATACCTTTAGGAAATGCAGATTCATCAATTTCCATCCTTGCTACACTGTTGCTGCTACATCTAAATATAATGGTAATAGAGGAGAGGAGAGAAAGTAAAAGACTTCATGCTACTTTCTCTAAAATTCAAAAAGGAGCTTTCTGAGTCTTCTCTTTTTCAAACTCCTCCCAAACTTAAGTTTTCTAAATCTCATCCCAATTTGTCTATGTATGAATTTTCCCTTCAGAACACTATAACACTACAGAATTCCCCAGATAAAGTGAATGAGTTCAGCAGTAGGAAGGCTTATAGTCCATTACTTATAATTAAGTTCCTTTTTAAACAAAAGTATGCTTATTAGCAACAGAATTAAGTAAAATAATTTTTTTAAAAGTCTTGACTACCTTATTTTATGTAGCTAAAGAGTTTTACTAAACTCTAAGGACCTCACCGTTTGAACACTAAATGCTAGGTGAACAGTTCAGGGTTAGCATTTCTTAATCACGCATTCAAGTACATGTAACAGTAAGCTTAGCTACCATTCAAGGATTGATATACTCTGTGCTAGCACTGTGCTAAGGAATTTTCAGACCACTCATTTAAAGCTCACTCCAATCTTATGAGAAGTATTTTTTTTTTTATTTGACAGAGAGACATCACAAGTAGGCAGAGAAGCAGGCAGACAGAGAGAGAGGAGGAAGCAGGCTCCCTGCTGAGCAGAGAGCCCGATGCGGGACTCGATCCCAGGACCCTGAGATCATGACCTGAGCTGAAGGCAGCGGCTTAACCCACCGAGCCACCCAGACGCCGGAGAAGTATTTTTTACTGCAATTTTACATATGAGAAAACCAGTGCTCTCAGAGATAAGTTACTTGTCCAGAGTGACACAGTTAACAAGTGACAGAACTGGGCTTCTCTGTCTCCAAGTCCATACTTTGTAAAACTGCTCTGATTTATGATGAGTAGTCATCACAACAAATTCTCTGGGTGCTGGGAATGGGGAGTATGAGTAGGGTGGAGACTGAAACATAAAAACAACTTCAAAGTCACTGAGCAGTCAATTTCTGGTTGCTTACATTGTGGCTATCCTATAGAAAATTCAAAAAGAAATCTATCTCCCTGACAACCATTCCTATGTTCTTTCCTCTTGGATTTGTTGATACATGCCCTGGAGTAAAAGCATTTTTTTGCTAAGATTGAATAAATCCAAATATATGCAAGATGGTTAATCCTCCATCAATGCACACACACGCACACACACGTGTGCACTTGCAGAAACAATATAAACATATCTCATTTTTTTTCACAGAAGTTGTCTCTCCATCCCACCTCCCACACAGACACTGACCATCTATTTTTAAAACAAAGTGTGGATATAGTGTTGGGTAAATGATTGCTCAGGAGACAGAACATCTTCCTGGAGAGGAAACATCTGAAAAACCAGCAAGGGACTCTGCAGTTCTGTGTAAAAATGAGAAAAGGGTTATAGAAAATGGACTCTGCCTACCTTTCTTTAGAAGACTTACTTTATTAAGAGAGATAGAGATGGACAGAGAGCACCAGCAGGGGGATGCAGAGGGAGAAGCAGACTCCCCACTGAGCAGGGGTCCTGACATGGGACTTGATCCCAGGAACCTGAGATCCTGACCAGAACCAAAAGCAGACACTGACTGAGCCACCCAGGTGCCCCTCTGCCTATCTATTAAAAAATAATTGAAGGTCTACTATGTATTAGGCACTGATTGAATATCAATATATAGAATAAGTCATTTAATTCTCACAACTCTATGCAGCAAGTTTTATTATTATCCCCATTTTATAAATGAGGAAACCAGGACATAAAAATATAAAGACACATACTCTAGCTCACACAGTTCATGGTTAGAAACTGGTTCAGTAGAAATATGAACCCAACCAGCCTGGCTCCAGAGCACCTCTCTTTCTCACCCACTCTGCCCTACAGAGGGCAGTGTGTTTATGTATGTGTGTGTCTTCCTTCCTCGTTTATAAATAAAAGATGAGCCAAAATGTGCAAAGGAACATATCACTGGCATATCACCTGTCCTCTTGCCCCAAACACTTCAAATATATGCCAGAACACATTCACACTGCACTGACAGTTGTGGCCCTCCTATGCAGACGGTTGAGAAAATACATCCCTGTTGCTTTGAAAGCTCTGTGGAAAAAAAGAGCTAATTCTTCTTTTAAAAACATAGCAGGAACAGTCAATAACAGCCTCATGATGATAAAATGGCTAAATACTGCCAGAGTTTATGCAGAATAGACTATTAAAAATTCACTTGACATTAAAAACACTGCTCTTATGAGGACTTTAGAGATCCACGGGATGCCAGGTATTCATATTTGTTGCTCATGTAAAGAACAAAATTTGCAAATGTTGAACCATTGGACAGCTATGTGTAGAAGAATGAAACTCAACCATTCTCGTACACTGTACACAAAGACAAACTTGAAATGGATAAAAGACCTCAACGTGAGGCAGGAATCCATCAGAATCCTAGAGAAGAACATAGGCAGTAACCTCTTCGACATCGGCCACAGCAATTTCTTTCAAGATATGTCTCTAAAGGCAAAGGAAACAAAAGCGAAAATGAACTTTTGGGACTTCATCAAGATCAAAAGCTTCTGCACAGCAAAGGAAACAGTCAACAAAACAAGGCGGCAACCCACGGAATGGGAGAAGATATTTGCAAATGACAGTACAGACAAAAGGTTGATATCCAGGATCTATAAAGAACTCCTCAAACTCAACACACACAAAACAGACAATCATTTCAAAAAAATGGGTAGAAGATATGAACAGACACTTCTCCAAAGAAGACATACAAATGGCTATCAGACACATGAAAAAGTGTTCATCATCACTAGCCATCAGGGAGATTCAAATCAAAACAATATTGAGATACCACCTTACACCAGTTAGAATGGCCAAAATTAACAAGACAGTAAACAACATGTATTGGAGAGGATGTGGAGAAAGGGGAACACTCTTACACTCTTGGTGGGAATGTAAGTTGGTGCAGCCACTTTGGAAAACAGTGTGGAGATTCCTTAAGAAATTGAATATTACCCCAAAGATATAGATGTAGTGAAAAGAAGGGCCATCTGTACCCCAATGTTCATAGCAGCAATGGACACAGTCACCAAATTGTGGAAAGAACCAAGATGCCCTTCAAAGGATGAATGGATAAGGAAGATATGGTCCATATATACCATGGAGTATTATGCCTCCATCAGAAAGGATGAATACCCAACTTCTGTATCAACATGGACAGGAATAGAAGAAATTATGTTGAGTGAAGTAAGTCAAGCAGAGAGAGTCAATTATCATATGGTTTCCCTTATTTGTGGAGCATAAGGAATAACACGGAGGACACGGGGAGATGGAGAGGAGAAGTGAGTTGGGGGAAATTTGAGGGGGAGATGAGCCATGAGAGACTGAATTCTGAGAAACAAACTGAGGGGGTTGGAGGGCAGAGGGGTGGGAAGTTGGATGAGCCTGGTGGTGGGTATTATGGAGGGCACATATTGCATGGATCACTTGGTGTGGTGCATAAACAGTGAATTCTGGAGCACTGAAAAGAAATTTAAAAAAATAAATTTTTTTAAAAAAAGAACAAAATTATATTTCCTTGTAAAACAAAGTGGGTCTAAAGAAGAAACACATTAAAGTTTATGTGCAAATATTGAAGTATATTTAAAGGAAAAAGAAAAGGGCTTTAAATGACCTGCTTTTACTCTAGTATTTCAACAGAAGAAATACAGGTTTTTATTATATTTTCTTTAAGCCTCTTAGAGTAAATTAAGATACCAAGGATCAACACTATGAATTAAACTGTATATATACCCCTTCATATTAAGTATGGTGAACTTATTTTTGAAGTGAAAATTGGCATATATGGTCTAACAACCCTTTGTAAAAACAAGAAAAAATCTACTGGAATGTATCCTCCTGCAAAATTTTAGCAGTATAAAAAAATTAAGCAGGGGCGCCTGGGTGGCTCAGTGGGTTAAGCCGCTGCCTTCAGCTCAGGTCATGATCTCAGGGTCCTGGGATCGAGTCCCGCATCGGGCTCTCTGCTCGGCAGGGAGCCTGCTTCCCTCTCTCTCTCTCTGCCTGCCTCTCCATTTACTTGTGATTTCTCTCTGTCAAATAAATAAATAAAATCTTTAAAAAAAAAAAAGAATTATTGGCTGCACAATGTCCACAATAGCCAAACTATGGAAAGAACCTAGATGTCCTTGAACAGATGAATGGATAAAGAAGATATGGTATATATATTTACAATGAAATACTATGAAGCCATCAAAAGAAATGAAATCTTCCCATTTGCAGTGATATGGATGGGACTAGAGGGTATTGTGCTGAGCGAAATAATTCAATCAGAGAAAGACAATTATCATATGATCTCTCTGATATGAGGAATTTGAGAGGCAGGGCAGGGGGTTTTGGGGGGTAGGTAAGGAAAAAAATGAAACAAAATGGGATTGGGAGGGAGAAAAACCATAAGAGACTCTTAATCTCACAAAACAAACTGAGGGTTACTGGGGGTGGGGGATAGGGGTAGGGTGGTGGGCTTATAGACATTGGTGAGGGTATGTGCTATGATGAGTGCTGTGAAATGTGTAAGCCTGATGATTCACAGACCTGTACCTCTGGGCCAAATAATACATTTACATGTATTATTACATGTAAATAATGCACATGTAATACATGTATATAATGTATTAGAATTAATACATTATATGTCAACAGAAATAATTTTAAAAAATTATTGGCTTCATATTTTTCCCATTCAGCATGTTGAATACATCCTGCCACTTTAGTCTGGCCTGTCAAGTTGCTGTGGGCAGATCTGTTGTGAACAGGATCTGTCTTCCCTTGTGGGTTAAATAAAGGTTTGTCCCTGGCCCCTCACCACCCCCGACCCTTGCTGCTTTCAGGATTCTTTGCTTGTATGTGTATTTTGTGAAATTGACTATAATATGCCCTGGCTGTGGTTGGCTTTTGTTGAATATAATGGGAGTTCTCTGTGCTTCTTGGATTTTGATGTCTGTGTCCTTCCCCAAATTAGGGAAGTTTTTTTCTACAATTTTTTCAAATAAACCTGCCCCTATTTATCTCTCTTCATCTTCTGGAACTCCTATGATATGAATGTTATTACATTTCAGTAAGTCCCTGAGTTCCCTAAGTCTATGTTTGTGACCCATTACCTTTCTTTTCCTCTTCTTTTCAGCTTCATTATTTTTCATAATTTTATCTTCTATATCACAGATTTGCACTTCTGATTTGTCTATGCTCATTTTTATGGCTTCCATGTGGGTATGCATCTCAGTTATAACATTTTTTATTTTGGCCCAACTAGATTTTAGTTCCTTTATCTCTGCAGTAAAAGATTCTCTAGTGCTTTCTATGCCTTTTCCAAGCCCAGTTAGTTTCCTTATAATCATCATTTTAAATTCCTAGTTCAGACTTCTTACTTATATCATATTGATTAAATCCCAGGTTGTGAGTCCTACTTCCTCTTCTTTCTTTATGGGTGAGTTTCTCCATCTTGTTATTTTGTCAAGAAAAGAAAAGAAAGCACACACACACACTCAGAAACAAAAAAAAAATCTAGATCCTGGGTGTGCTTTGGTATGCTTGTTTTTAGATCTGCTTGTATTTAGATCCCACAATAAGAAAAAGAAATCAAATCCAATAATAAAATAAATTAAAATAAGCAAAAATTTTAAAAATACATAAGTATATATTAATTAAAATCAAAAATGGTAATAAAAATAAAAAATGAAAAAATAAGAAGAAATAAAGAATAAAGGAAAAAAGGAAGCTAGATCCTATTTCCTCTAGAGCTGAAGCTTGAAGTTTGCAGCACTCTATGATCAGTAGAGGTGCTGTGAGCAAGTTAATTGTGCTGGTCTTCTGAAGGAAGGGCCTGTTGCTCCTGTCAAGCTGACTTGTTACAGTGGAAATGCTCCACTAGGGTGCAGGGGGACAGGGCTCAGTGTAGATGGCTCCAGCCTCCACTAGGTGATGTTTTTTTCTCTGAAGTCTTTCAGAGCTGATGGGTGGGATGAATATGGTGGCATCCCTCCCTCTATCCCCAGAGTGGAAAGTTCACACCCCATTCTTCAGTAAGCCCTCACAGAAGAGCAATCAGTCATATCTCTTGTATCCTCAACTTCCATCTGAACAATGTGTTCCCCCTCCCTATGTCCCAGCTTTTTTTTATCTCAGGCATGCCACTGAGTTTCAAAACTCCAAATTTTAGGGACTCCTGTGTATGGACCTGTGCTTTTCTTTTAGTGGAGGGTCTTGCCATGCTTTTACTATTTGCCAGTGATCCCAGGAAAGTGATCACATGACTACACAGCAGTTTGAAGTTTACAGCAAAGCAAAAATTAAAGCAGAAACCAAGACTCCCTGCTCTCAGCTGGTTTCCCTGAATCTATGCCTGGAAATATTGCAGCATGTTGGCATCACCTATTCTCCTTGTGACCCGGGGTAGCCTCAGACCACAGTGTCACACCTAGGATTCCACCCTGCTTCACCACAGAGCACCTTTAAGCCAGTCATGTCTGCCATGGTAGCAAACTTCACTCCACTCTTTATAATACTTCGTGGTAGCTTCCATAAGCAGGGTCCCACCTTACCCACAGTTCTATCTCCCCCAAGTCAACTCTCTGTACCCCCTACTTTCCAAAAGACTTTTAGTTTTTGTTTTCTCAGACCTCCAATTGATTTCTTGAGTGTTTGGAATGATTTGATATCTGTCTAGCTGTGTTCAAGAGATGAGACAAGTTTAGGGTCCCCTCGGTCCTCCATCACCTTAATTCCTTCCTCCTTTAAATTTTATAATGAATCATTTGCCAAGTCATGTAAGATCTACCCATCCTTCAATATTGAACTTCAATACTATCTTGTCTATGAAGCTTTCTTTATACATTAATCCAAGGAAAAAATATTTTGTAGCTTTCAATTCTCATGATCTATATATGGTACCTCTTCCACAACATGTATTACTTTCTACCCTATATTACCAATTTTGTATGGGTGTGACAGTCGATGTATCTAATCTATCTATGTATCTATTAATCTATTTAACTAAAAATACTCCTTCAGGAAAAAAAAATATCCTTCAAGTCAGGGAAAATATGTAATTTATCATTTAAACCCTCCCTCCCCAGCAACTAACAGAATGATTAGCACATAATTAGTTGATAAATAAATATTTGCTGAATAATGTGATTAGTTAAATTACTCAACAAATATTAGTGCTATTCCCAGCATGAGTTGTCTTTAATATCCAGATAGAAGACTGTCAGTTAATTAATATTTTTCATTAAATAGACATATTTTTTCCACTAGCAGTATGGTGAGATTAGAGACCCAGAAATAATGAGTGGATGCTTGAGCCAACTAGAGGAATCTTTATCTAACCCAGGACTCAAGTTCCCAGTACACCCCTAGGTTGATATCCTCTGAAAAATATTACCACATATCAGCACATGTAGATACATTTAGATGAAACCGAGGGCCTATGGAGATATGGTACATCCCTGGCATTCCCTAAAAACAGGGAGAACTTGCCATATGCAATAGTCTGCCTATTTTAGTGGGTAGAGAATTCATCAATAATATGTTTTTTTATAGAAAAAAATGCCAACTAGATTGTGTAATGGTTGCTATTTTGTTTAAATCTACATCACTTGTGATGAGCACTGAATGTTGTATTGGAAGTGCTGAATCACTATATTGTACACCTGAAACTGATATTACATTGTTAACTAATAGGAATTTAAATAAAACTAAAAAAAAATAATAAAAATAAAGGTACGTATTTCTAGGGTACCAACTCATTATTCTGATATTTGGCAATTAGAAGGGAAGAACTAAATATGTGTCCTGTCGTTCCTGAATGAACTGTATTGCAGAGTAACTAAATCATCCATATTCATGAAGATAAGCTATCACTTACAGAACAATACTAAATAGTACATATGGAAGAAAAAATAAAATTAATAAGCCATTATTTTGTAATGCTAAGTGACAACTGACTCAGACAACAATGTTAAAACTGTTATATGGCACCTTGATGGGGAAATTAACAATTGAGAAAGCAGGCTATCCTATCAGAATTCACTGATCAGTGGGTTCCTCAATAAAGGTGGCACAATCAACCATTGTCTGGCTTCTTTTATGATGCAATATGAGGACCACAATACCAAAAATGAAATATTCTTACCAAAAACCTCAAACCTAAATCTAACCCAAATTTTAGATTTCACTTCCAAATATAGTATATATGGAGGATAAAGATACAAGTTCAATGACATATCTTATTTGCCTGGTGAAAGGTAGATACTTAATAAATATTTTAAATTGGTGAATAGTACAGATGAACATATTATAGACAATATCAACTGAAGCAGAAATAGAAAATAAGGAAAAGAGTGAATGATGAAGAAGAATTTGGTGAAATGAGAGGGAAGAGTGGCCATTGGCTTTCTTGTGGAAGAAGCAATTGCTCTAGTGTCATGAGTGAATATATACACTTTTGGGCCAGCCAGACTTGGTTTTGACTTATAGCTCAGCTTCATAGCTTAGGTGGTTAAATCTCTCAGAATTTTAAAACTTGAGATTCTCCACTTTTCTTGATGGTTCCCTTTTTGTTCTTTCCCATTTTCCTCCAACTGATGTTTTCTATAACTCTTTCACCCATATTTTTCATTAATTTGAAAATATTTATTGAGTTCCTATCTTGTTGTTTTGGGTGGCGGTTTTGGGATTAAATAAATGTATGTATGTGTGTACACATGCACACATACATGTACATACATGTTTAGATGACACATGGTAACTACTTAATAATTGGTGACTTTCATCCTCCTCCTCCTTCTCTTTACAGAAATATCCAGGAATATAGTAGAAAAATAAGCTGATGGTAGGCAGTGGTTGAAAGGAAGCAGAGAAAGGGCACACCATCCACCAAGAAAGAACTTGTAAAACATGAAAGTACACGTTATAAATTAGAGCAGTATTGTTTAGAGAAGCATCTCCTTACATGCAGTTATCACTAAGTATCATTCATCAGGCACAGTTAATCTTGACAAGACATGTGAGGGATTTTGAAACATCATCAATTGAAATATGCAATCTACTATTAGAAGAACTTGGTAATCTATAAACAGTTGTGTATGATAATCACACAATTGTGAGCAATGCTAAGGGCTTATCATTTGAACCACTCACAAAATATCAACTGTAATGATCGTTAATATGAATTATACTCTTGCCAGATTGATAATAACAAGAAATGTGATAAATTACTTATAGCATTATTCAAATTTATGTATTTCCATTTGCTTCTATGTTTCTAGCAAAATTATGACACCTGAAGGAGATTATTCTAATTGTTTATTCAAGTCCAGATGACGTGTTTTTCTGTACATTATGACTAATAACCCAATTTCCATGTTTGCTTAGTTACCAAAGCCTTTTATATCTATACCTATATTTATATCTATATCTATATCTATCTATATCATCATCTATATCTATATTGATGATATCTATATCAATATTGATGATATCAATATTATGAAATATGAGGTTAACATAATTTCTCTTTCAATATGTCTTCAGGTTTATTCCTTGTGGATGTCTGTAAAAGAGACAAAAGCAGTGAGAAAGTCTGGGTCAGCAAGAGAAGAGTGTGAACATGGGAGGGTGGAGATAGTAAAAAATTAAATAACCAATAAAGAAGAATCATATATTAAAGAGTTAGGGAAGATGGACAGATTATTAGGATTGTAAAAGGCCAACACCCAAGGTTCACTAACTCATTAATATATCCATCCATCAAATACTAAATCACCTCCCATATACAGTGCAATATGTATGCTCCAGTGGTGCCTCCTCCTTATAAGGAAGATCAAATGCCTATGCAATTGGGATATAATGAAGAATGTGAGAAACTCATGAGAGGCTTAGGATACTTCTCTGGGTATACAAACAAGGGATAGACTGCAAAAGCTGCAATGGATCAATCAAAGTTTCAGGAAATATGTGGCATTGGAATTGAACCTTGAATGTTAATTAAGATTGGGCCATGGAGATACTGAAAGAATATGGCAGAGATTTCCAAGTAGAGGATATAGGAAAACCACTGATAACAGAAGTATACAGGGAAAGGTGTACGTAGAGAAGAGAGTGACCAAAAACTTACCCTGGAATATAAGGCTGAAAAAGTGCATTGGGGAAAAATGAAGGGGTTTTCAAATACTAAAGACTTTGAACCTTAACCAAGAGCCAAAAGCAATTACAGTCACTGTTCCTGAAAGAGGACCTGGATTGAGATGAAGATAAAGGATAAAACTATTTGTATTAGTTTTCTATTGCTGCAAAACAAATTAACAGAAACTTACCAGTTTAAAGTGACATGAACTTATTATCTCACAGTTTCTCTGGATCAGGAATCTGAAAATGGAATAGTTAGGTCCTTTTCTCACAGTCTCACTAAGGCTGAAATCAAGGCATGGAATATGATCTTATTGAGGCTGGGGATTCTCTTCCAAATTCACTCACATTTTTTTTAACATTTTTTTAAATTAATTTTTTATTTTTTATAAACATATATTTTTATCCCCAGGGGTACAGGTCTGTGAATCACCAGGTTTACACACTTCACAGCACTCACCAAAGCACATACCCTCCCCATTGTCCATAATCCCACCCCCTTCTCCCAAACCCCCT
>NC_081575.1:10840676-10900861 GCF_022355385.1 Mustela nigripes
TCTTTGTGTCTTCCTCAATTTCTTTCATGAGTACTTTATAGTTTTCTGAGTATAGATTCTGTGTCTCTTTGGTTAGGTTTATTCCTAGGTATCTTATGGTTTTGGATGCAATTGTAAATGGGATTGACTCCTTAATTTCTCTTTCTTCTGTCTTGCTGTTGTTGTAGAGAAAACAAAAGGAAATTAAAGGCATCCAAATCGTCAAAAAAGAAGTCAAATTATCACTCTTCGCAGTTGATATGATACCATATGTGGAAAACCCAAAAGACTCCACTCCAAAACTGCTAGAACTTATACAGGAATTCAGTAAAGTGTCAGGATATAAAATAAATGCACAGAAATCAAATTCACTCACATTTTGGCAAAATTCAGTGGCTGCATGATTGAAGTTTCTCTTTTTCTTGCTGACAATCAATTAGGAGCCACTCAACTCCTAGAAGTCACCCTCATTCTTTGTCTCTATCTTCAAGCCTGCAATATAGACTTCTTTCATGTTGAATCTGTTGAATCTCTGACTTCCTCCATCTCTGATCTCCAGATTAAGATTTGAAGTCTCATCTAAATAGCTGAGGCTCACACTAATATTTTCCCAATATTAAGGTCAATTGATTAAGGGCTTTAATTACAACTGCAAAATCCCTTTGTAACAACACCTAAGTTGGTATTTGATTGAACAAATTTAAATGTGTGTATGTATCAAGGGCCAGGAATCTTGGGGGACCAACTCAGCATTCTGCCTATTATAGTACCCAGACCAGCCACTTATTTTTCTTATTTTTACTCTGTAAAGTAGATCATGCCAGTTTATGTATACACACACGCACACACACACTCACACACACAAACACCTTAAAAGTATTCATTTTAATTGCAAGTACTTCTGATATACAGGCAGACCAACAGTAGAAAATGCATGGCATCATTCAGATATAGTTTCTATCAGGTTTAAATTATGTATAAACTATATTTTTAACATCTAGAATAAGGTTATTCATAATTGCTAGCCTATTTCAAATTAATCAAGGTGCGTTCAGCAACATCTTATTGGAAAAATTGAAAATATGACATGCTTAACGTGCAATGGAACTTGATTTGTATTGGCTTCAGAATAAAATACTGTACAATACAAAGACAGCTAAATTGTATGAGGTCATTCTTGGGCTTATCAGAGTTACAAAATATGTGATATGCCCCAATAATAAGTATAAAGTAGTATCATAAATAAGCAATTGCACAAAGGGAATAACTACATACACTTCTAAATTTGTTTCTTTTGAAGCAAAGCACCACTTTCCATTCTGCATATTTATGGTGTCATTTGGATTCATATTTATCATCTTAATGATATTCAGTTATTTCTTATAAAATCTGTTGGTCTATGATATTAATTTTTCTGAGTAAAAAGCTGAGTCAGAAAACTTCTATAGAGATGTGAACCCAATCTCTATACATGCATGAATAGAGAACGAGTGGCAATCTTTGTCTTTATGTAGTACTATATTGTGACTTAGTTTCTTCTCACTGCTTATTCCTGATTCACTAATAAACAGATGACTTGAAACACACATTTCATTTATAATACTGACTTTTATGTGCAATACCCTCAAAACATCTCTTGCCTCATGACCAGCAAAATAGTCAATGCACATGTAAACATCAGTCTCAACTAATCCCTGTATTATGGTCCTCTGATCAGTGGTGTCACTGTCTTCCTATCAAAGATTAATCACTGCAGTCTGACCAATCAGATAAATTGACACCAGCCATGAAAAGCATCAATCAGATAAATGGGACTATATTCCACAGCTTTTAAATGTGAATTCCACAGCTTTTAAATGTAAATTTCAGTATCAATTTAAAGAAATCACTGGTACTTAAGCTAATATACATCCTTGTTTTATGAATAAATTATTGAAATTGTGACGTTATTATTTAATACTTATAAAAATATTTTTCTAATTATACCTTAAACAGAGAAAAGAAATGGTTTTCACCCAGAATTAAATGCTTTCTTTTAAGCATTGATGTTGGAATATTGTCCTCAGTGATGAACACATTGTTTTTGTTTTAATTTTAGAATAAGAGAACTTGAAATAATAATAATGAGAGTATAGATGTTGTAGGAAAACCAAAACAAAAGAAATAAAAAATAAAAAACAATAAATCAGGAAGTCTGAAATAAAACTCTGGGTTTAGATCACCTGGTTTATTATATAAGAAAGGATAAAACTATGGACAAGTCACTTAACTTGAAAATTCACTCATGTGAATGTCTATCCTGCCTATTTGATAGAATAGTGAGCTTAGAATGATAAGTTTTGTGATAGCTGTCCATAAGCATGTTAGGGCGTATCATTGCTGAAACACATAGACCAAAGATGGTTTTTCAAATTCAAAATTAAAGTTGGCTGATTCCAAACTTAATGAAAATGAATGTGAATTATGGAGTATGGGCAGACTAGGAATCAGAAGAATGGAGGAGGTAGGAAGAGACAATCAAGGAAACACATTTGACATAGTTCATCATCATTTCTTGGATAATAAATACAGCTATTATATGATCAAATGCAAAGCAACATTTTTAATTAGTTTTTTGTTAATTTATCAATTTGTTTTGTTACATCAATAATCTTCATATTCTTATTCATATTTCTACTCACTGGTTTATGAAAAAACATGTTAAAATCCAAGCTGGGATGAAGGTTTACAAATTAATTGTTGGTTTTAGAATTTTAGAATGCCAGTGACACTTGGTAAGTAATAGTATTGTAATAGAATTATCAACACTACAAAAACACTGCACATATCTCCAAATTTTGGATCCCTCAGTGTTAAACTGAGATTTCAACATTTTGATTAAGGGAAGAACATTTAGATCTGTAAGCTAGAATTTAGCTCTATGCTAGAGAAACTGGAGTTTATATGCTGTATTAGTATACTTAACCCAGATTAATCTGTTTTAATTCTGAAATTCCTAGACAGATTTTATGAAAAATTTGGTTGTTTGTACAAACTGCAGACTTTATTATGTATTTAGTTCAAACTGTAGATTATTTTATAATACAAAAGCAAAGTTTAAGTCTATTTATTATGACCTCCACCACTGGCACTGAAAAGTTGTGAAAGTGCAAAATAGACACAATCCTAAATTTGCTTATGATGATAAAGCACATTTAAACATTAGGCAAAAAGACAAAAATTAAGATGAAATATACATTATCTAACAAGCCCTAAATGAAGAGGTGGTCTAGAAATGTTTGTGAATTATGAAGTTATATTTAAATCATTTTCATTATATATTAAAGGGAGGAACATTTAAATGTATGTTTAATAACATCTTAAAAAAGTAAAAGCAAAGTAAATGACTTAAACTATGTTTCCATTATCCTCATATCCTGTTTATTCTCATTATCTCAATTTTTAAAATATTTTAAGGGTGTATTTTCAATGAAATGCTGTTCAATAACCTGTAATCACTATTTCTTATTGCTACCTATGTCAAGAACTCATGTCAACAATATGGAAAATCCTATTGTCCCATTGACATGGTCTGAGAAAGGTTTGAAGACAATTTATTTCTAATTTTTGTCATTATGCCAATATTTAATTAGAATTGGGTTTAATGCTCAGCACCTATGTCACTATGTTTATTTCATCTTTATAGTCCTTTTTTTTTAACTTTGTGGAGTTTCATATTGTTTAGATTTTTTTTAAAAAAGAATAAGCATGTATTGAGGTACCTGAGTGGCTCAGTCAGTTAAGTGTCTGCCTTCAGCTCAGGTCATGATCCCAGAGTCCTGGGACTAAGCCCTGCATCAGGCTCCCTGCTCAGTGGAGAGCCTGCTTCTCCCTCTGCCTGCTGCTCTCCCTGCTGCGCACACGCGCACTCTCTCTCTCACTTTTGTTTTAGCTCAAATAAACAAAATCTTAAAAAAAAGCCTAAGCATGTATTTTTGTGTTTTTATTTAATTATTTTTTTAAGTTTTTATTTTAGTTCCAGTTAGTTAATGCACAGTGTTATATCAGTTTAAGTTGTACAATACATTGATCCAACAATTCCATTCATTACCCAGAGCTCATCTCCACAAGCAGCAAGTGTACTCTTTAATCCCCATCATCTATTTCACCCACCCCCCCTAACCTCCCCTCTGGTAACCAACAGTTTGTTCTCTACAACTAAGAGTCTGTTTCTTGATTTGCCTCTCTCTCTATTTCCCCCTTTGTTTGTTTGTTTATTAAATTCCACACATGAGTTAAATCATATGATATTTGTCTTTCTCTAAATTATTTTACTTAACATTATACTCTCTAGCTCCATTCATGTTGTTGTAAATAGCAAGATTTCATTTTCTTAAGGATGAATAATATTCATTTTCTTAGGGCTGAATAATATTATATATATATGTGTATATATATATGATGCAGTGGAATATTATTGATATTCCCCAGTTGAATATATATATCTATATATGTATATAGATATATATGTACACATATGCATATATAATCTCACATCTTCTTTAAATATTCATCTATTGATGGGCACTTCCATAATTTGACTATTGTAAATGCCATTAGAAACACAAGGGTGTGTGTTTCCCTTTGAATCAGAGTTTCTGTATTCTTTGGGCAAATACCCAGTAGTGCAATTGCCAGATCATTGGGTAGTTCTCTTTTTAAATTTTTGAGGAAACTCCATGATGTTTCCCACAGTGGCTGCACCAATTTGCTTTCCCAAATAATGATACATGACTGTTCTTTTTTTCTCCACACCCTTGCGAACACCTGTTGTTTCTTGTGTTGTTGATTTTAGCCATTCTGACAGGTGTGAGGTGATATCTCACTGTAGCTTTCATTGCATTTCCCTGATGATCAGTGAGGTCGAGCATCTTTTCATGTAGCTGTTGGCCATTTGGATGTCTTTTTGGAAAAAATGTCTATTCATGTCTCCTGCCCATTTTTTTAAAAGATTTTTTAAATTTATTTATTTGACAGGCAGAGATCACAAGTAGGCAGAGAGGCAGGCAGAGAGCAAGGAGGAAGCAGGCTCCCTGCTGAGCAGAGAGCCCGACGTGGGGCTTGATCCCAAGAGCCTGGGATCATGACCTGAGCTGAAGGCAGAGGCTTTAACCCACTGAGCCACCCAGGTGCCCCTCTTCTGTCCATTTTTTAATTGATCGTTTATTTTTTGTGTGTTGTTTTATAAGTCCTTTATAGATTTTGGATACTAACCCTTTATCAGATATATCATTTGCAAATATCTTCTCCCATTCCATGGGCTGCCTTTTAGTTCTGTTGATTATTTCCTTCACTGTACAGAAGCTTTTATTTTTATGCAATCCCAATAGTTTATTCTTGCTTTTGTTTCCTCTGCCCCAGGAGACATATCTAGAAAAATGTTGCTATGGCCAGTGTCAAAGAAGTTACTGCCTGTGTTGTCTCCTAGGATTTTTATGGCTTCAAGTCTCACATTTAGTTCTTTGCTCCACTCTGAATTTGTTTTTGCGTATGGTGTAGAAAGTAGTCCAGTTTCTTTCTTTGGCATGTTGCTGTCCAGTTTTCCCAACACCATTTGCTGAAGAGACTGTCTTTTTCCCATTGGATATTCTTCCCTGCTTTGTTGAAGATTAATTTGTCATATAGGTGTGGGTTCATTTCTGGGTTTTCTATTTCATACCATTGAAATATGTGTCTATTTTTGTGTCAGTACCATACTCTTTTGATCACTATAGTTTTGTAGTATAATTTGAAGTTTGGAATGTAATGCCTTCAGCTTTGCTTTTCTTTCTCAAGGTCGTTTTGGTTATTCTCGATCAGTTGTGATTCCATACAAATTTTGGGATTTTTTTCCTAGTTCTGTGAAAAAATGTTGTTGGTATTTTGATAGGGAATGTTTTAAATGTGTAGATTGCTTTGGGTAGTATAAACATTTTAACAATATTCTTCCAATCCTTGACCATGGACTGTCTTGCTATTTGTGTCATCTTCAATTTCTTTCATCAGTGTTTTATAGTTTTCAGAGTACAGGCCTCCTACTTCTTTGTCAAGTTTATTCCTAGGTTTCTTATTTTATTGATGCAATTTTAAATGAGACTGTTTTCTTAAGTTCTCTCTTTGCTGCTTCATTATTGGTGTATAGAAATGCAACAGATTTCTGCTTTTTTTTTTTTTTTTGGTCTTCTGTGACTTTATTGAATTTGTCAGTTCTGGCCCCCTTTTTGGTGGAATCTTTAGAGCTTTCTAGATATAGAATCATGCCATCTGCAAATAGTGAAAATTGTACTTTTTCCTTACCAATTTGGATGTTTTTTCTTTTTTTTTTCTCATCTGACTGCTGTGACTAGGACTTCCAGTACTATATTGAATAAATGTGGTGAGAGTGGATACCCTTGTCTTTTTCCTGACCTTTGGTGAAAAACTCTCAGTATTTTCTCATGAAGGATGATGTCACCTATGGGTTTTTCATATACAACCTTTATTATACTGAGGTATGTTCCCTCTAAATCCACCTTGTTGAGGGCTTTTTATCATGGATGGATGTTGTACTTTGCAAAATGTTTTTTCTATATCTATTTAAATGATCATATGGTTCTTATCCTTTTTCTTATTGATGTGATGTATCATGTTGATTGATTTGTTAATTTTGAACCACTCTTGTATCCCAGGAATAAATTCTACTTGATCATGGTGAATGATTTTTTTTTTAAAGTATTGTTTGATTTGGTTTGCCAATATTCTGTTGAGGATTTTTAAATCTATGCTCATTAGGGATATTGGCCTGTAGTTCTCTTTTAGTGGTATCTTTCTCTGGTTTTGGCATTGGGTAATGCTGGCCTCATAGGATGAATTTGGAAGTGTTCTTTTCTGTTTTTTGGAATAGTCTGAGAAGAATAGGTATAAGCTCTTCTTTAAATCTTTGGTAGAATTTGCCTGTGATGTCATCTGGTCCTGAACTTTTGTTTGTTGGGAGTTTTTTGATTACTGATCCAATGTCTTTGCTGGTTATAGGTCTGTTCAAATTTCCTATTTCTTCCTGTATCTTTTTTTTTTTTTGTAATTTATATGTTTCTAGGAATTTATCCATTTCTTCTCCATTGTCCAATTTTTGGCACAAAGATTTTCATATTCTCATAATTGTGTTTCTTTGGTATTTCTTATTTCTCTTCTATCACTTGTGATTTTTTTTAGTCATTTATCTTTTTTTTCTTTATAAGTGTGGCTAGATGCTTATCGATTTTAGTGACTTTTTTTCCCAAGGAAACATCTCCTGGTTTCATTGATCTATTCTATTTCTATTCTAACTTTTATTATTTCCTTCCTCCTACTGGTTTTAGATTTTGTTTGTTGTACTCGTTCTAACTCCTTTAGTTGTAAGATTGGGTTTTTTATTTGAGATTTTTCTTGCTGTTTAAGGCAAGCCTGTAACCTTCTCTCTTAGAACTGCTTTTGCTGCATCCCAAAAGTTTTGGACTGAGTGATTTCATTTTAATTTGTTTCTATGTATTTTTTTTTTAAATTTGTTCTTCTATATCCTGTTTGACCCATTCATTTTTTAGTAGCGTGTTATTTAACCTCCATGTCTTTGTGGCTGAAGTCTAGTTTCATAGAGCTGTGGTCAGAAAAGATGCATGGTATTACTTCAATCTTGTATTTGTTGAGGCTGGTTTTGTGACCTAATATATGATCTATTCTGGAGAATGTTCCATGTGCACTTGAAAAGAATGTATTGTGTTGTTTTATGATGAAATGTTTTGAATCTATCTGTTAAATCAATCTGGTCCAGTGTGTCTACAAACTATTGTCTCCTTGTTGGTTTTCTGTTAAGATGATCTATCCATTGATGTAAGTAGGGCATTAAAATCTCCTACTGGGAA
Organism: Mustela nigripes; assembly: GCF_022355385.1. Taxonomy (NCBI): domain Eukaryota; kingdom Metazoa; phylum Chordata; class Mammalia; order Carnivora; family Mustelidae; genus Mustela; species Mustela nigripes. Next base: position 10,848,551 of record NC_081575.1, read on the forward strand.
CCTGGGTGGCTCAGTTGGTCAAGTGTCTGGCTTTGGCTCAGGTCATGGAGCCCCACATGAGGCTCCCTGCTCAGTGGGGAATGTGCTTCTCCCTCTGCTGGTCCCCCTGCTTGCGCTCTCACTCTCTCTCTGCCAAATAAATAAAATATTTTTTAAAATCTCCTATTATTATTATATTACCACTGATTAGTTCCTTTACTGACTTAAATATCTGGGTGTTCCGTATTAAATGCATAAATATTTATAATTGTTATATCTTCTGGTTTGATTGTCCCTTTTATTATTATATGGTGTCCTTTTGTGTCTCTTGTTACATTCTTTGTTTTAAAGTCTACTTTGTCTGATATAAATATTGTTACTGTGTCTTTCCTTTGACATTCATTCACATGATAGATGTTTTTCCATCCCCTTACTTTCAGTCTGCAGGTGACTTTACATCTAATAGGAGTCTATTGTAGGCAGCATATAGATGGATCTCTTTTTTTTTAATCCATTCCATAATCCTATGTCTTTTGAAGATTTTATTTATTTATTTGACAGACAGAGAGATTGAACATGAGAGGGGAAAGTATCAGAGAGCGAGAAGCAGATTCCCCACTGAGCAGGGACCTCATTGCGGGGCATGATCCTGGGACTCCAGGATCACGACCCAAGCTGAAGGCAGATGCTTAACCAGCTGAGCCATCCAGGCACACCACTCTATGATTTTTGACTCGAGCATTTAGCCCATTTACATTCAAAGTAACTGTTGATAGGCACTTGTTTATTGTCATTTTATTATTTGTTTTGTGGTTGTTTTTGAAAATTTTCTCTGATCCTTTCTTGTTTTTCTTTCATGGTTTGCTGTTTTTCTTTAGTGACATATTTAGATTTTCTCTTTATTCTTTACATATTTATTAGTACTTTTTGATTTGTGGCTACATTTGGGTTTGTACATAATATCTTATGCATATAGCAGTCTATATTAAGCTGATGGTCATTTAATTTTGAACCCATTCTTTACTTCTTTCTTCCCCGTATTTTAGGTATATAGTGTCATATTTCACACCCACTTATTTTGTAAGTTATTTGACTGACTTTTTACACACTAATTTTTACTGCTTTTGTGTTTCTTACCTTCACACTGTGACTTTTCGTTTCTCTTTTCCACCCAAAGATTCCCCTTTAATATTTCCTGTGGGGCTTATGTAGTGTTCATGAGCTCCTTCAACTTTTATTTTTCTAGGAAACTCTTCATGTCTCCTTCTATTCTAATGATAGCCTTGCTGGATAGAGTATTCCTGCATATTTTTTCCCATTCAGCACACTGAATATATTATGCCACTCCCTTCTTTCTTTGAAAGATTCTGCTGAAAAATCCCTTGCTTATCTTATGGAGTTTTCCTTACATGTTACTCTCTTCTTTTGTCTTGCTGCTTTTAGATATTTTCTTTATCATTATATTTTGCATATTTAATTACAATGTGTTTTGGTGTGCATCCAATTATTTTTTATGTTGTTGGGGGTTCTCTGTGCCTCCTGGATCTGGATATCTGTTTCCTTCCCCAGATTAAAGAAGTTTTAAGCTATTATTTCTTCAAATACATTTTCTTTCTGCTTTCCTCCTCCGCCGCCGCCTCTTCCACCCCTGCTCCTCCTCCTCCACCACTTTCTTCTTCTTCTTCCTCTTCTTCTTCTTCTGAATTCCAATAATATGAATGCCATTAGGTTTGATGGAGCTACTGAGTTCCCGGAGTCTAATCTTGTTTGCATAACTCTTTTCTGTTTCTTCTGTTCAGCTTGATTACTTTCCATTATTCTTCTTCTAGGTCATTATCATTCCTCTGATTCCTCCAGCCTGCTGTTCATTCTATCCATCATGTTTCTCATCTCATTTACTGAACAGTTTATCTCTGCTATGTTATTCCTTATCTCTATGTTAAGGGTCTCACTCATGTCTTCCACTCTTTTCTTAAGTCCAGTGAGTATCTTCATGCTCATTGTTTTAAATATTCCATTAGGCATGTTAATTATATCTGTTTTGCTTAGATCTCTGGCCATGGCCTTTTCCTGTTATTTCATTCAGGATAAATTTCTCTGTCTTCTCTTCTTGTTTCAGTCTCTGTACTTGTTTCCCTGTATTAGAAAAGTCAGCTATGTCTCTTGTTCTTGAGGGTAATGACCTTATTGAGTAGAGGTCTTGTGGTGTCTGGCCATATAATGTCCTCTGTTCCCCAGGGCCTGGCATTTCAGAAAGTGTCTCTGATGTGTGGTGCTGTCTGTACTCTACTGTTTTAGTCTGGCCACTTTATCTTTTAGGATAAAGTCATTTGCAGAGGCTCTCTGCCTTTTATCAGCAGTGTTTAGTCCCTGATCTGAATGTGGTACATGTGAACTAGGTGTGCTCTGGTCTGCTCATGAAATGAGATCTGTCAGTAATGCCTAAGGAAGTGAGGTTCCACAAAACTCCCAAGTCGGTACACATAGTGTGAGCAGGAGTTTGGGTTTATCTTCTGAGGGAGGGAGACTGCGGCCCTTGGACTAAGGCAAGTGAGACTGGGAAGGGTGATTCTACTGGAGAATGGGATGGGGTGGGGCTTGATGTAAGCAAGTTAGGTAGTGATTGTAATCTCTGTGCTGGTTCCTGCGGGTGGCTCTGTGCTTATGCTGAGGGTCAGGGGAGGGAATGGCACCTGCCAGTTCCTTTAGTCCCAGAGGAGTTCCTTCATGACGACTGCCTCTTTGAGATGTGGTCCAAAATGAGTGAAACCTCCTCACTGTGTGAGGAGTCACTCCTCAGATCACTGTTTCCAAGCCAACTGCTATGCAGATTCATTTTCCCTGTGTGCTCCTCTATGTTTTAGTCTGTCTCTCACCTTCTCTGTGACTGCAACTCCCTCTCCACCATAGTGGCCACGATCTGTTTCTCTCTTGAACCATATTTTTGTACTCCCTGCCTTCTTCAGTGTGGCCTCTTCTCTACCTTTAGCTGTGGAGTTTGTTCTGCCAGGCTTCAGGTCAATTTCTGGGATATTTAGGATGATTTGATAGTTATCTAGTTATATTCATGGTAGGAGGAGAGTTAGGTTCCTCCTACTCTGCCACCATCTTCCAACCTTTATTGTTATGACCTCTCAAACTAAAAAATCTAACAACTATGTTCTTCAGGGAATTAGGTATTTTATAAAGTAGTGAGATCTTTATCATTGGTGATATTAGAGCAGAATATATTATATATTCTTATTTTATTGAATTTATATAAATTGTATGAGTTATAGATACATATGCAAATGTATATATGTATAGCCATGTATATAATATGTAGAGATATGTATATACATGCATGGATGTGTGTATTTATACACATATATGTATGTATATACACAATCTAACTTATACCCAGATTTCCAAGAACCTTCCTACCTGTAAACATGGAAACTGAAAGAACTGTTGTTTTACAACAACAAAATCCTACCCTCAATGGCCATAAATGATTAATCCAGGATTGGTAACTGACCTAAGATGAGCCCTTTGTATGCTATCTGAAGTTGGAAGACAGAGAATCAAGTCAATGTCTCCTAGACAAATTTCTATAAAACTCGGTAACTATAAAGAGTCATGTCTTTTGCCATGTGGAGAAAGAATGGGGCCAACATGTAGTGAAAATCATAGACAAAGTTATTGAACCCTAGTGGTATTTGAGACCATTTCATCCTTAGACCCAGTTATAGTCCTGCTTTTGACTCCCATTAAATTCTCCACTATTCTTACAATAAACTGCCCTACTTTATTATGCCAGTATTGGCTGGATGTCTTTCACTTGCAATCAAGTGGTTAAAAAACTAGCAGGGATAATATAGAAAGCCATTTAACTTCAGATGAGAAGCTGAAGTTGATGAGTCCTAAAATTAAATGAAATTCTAAAAATTCAATGACTCTATGAATATGAACTTGATTATGGTATCTTTTTGGCAGGTAGAGTTCTTTAATACTTATTTTTTATTTCTCATAAAATAATATTATTTGTCATAAATGAAAATGGAGTAAGGGAAACACTGTAGAAAGTCAGTACAGGTTCAAAAACAGACATGAGCCATGGCAAGCTAAGGAGTGTCAAAGAAGATAGGATGGGGGAGGCACATACAAAAGGTACATGGATTTAGCAGTGTGCAAGATTAGAAATCAGGACTCAAAATCCAATTTGTGAAGGCAAATTACTCTAATTCTGAAAGAAAAAATAAAAGCATGACTCAGGACTTCATATATCAGGATAAATGAGAACATAGGTAAGATCTAAAGAATACTTGGTGGGCCAGAAAAAGAACACATGCTGAGCAGAGGACCTCACAAAAGTATGGTTAGAATTAATGGACAATGACCCACTCATGCAAAGTCTTGAAAAAACAAACAAGAAAGAGCTGATGAATCAGAAGTCTGGAGACTAATCTATAAGAGGTAGAGGGGCTCACAATAAAGAAGACAAGGGTTGAGGAGCACCATCAGTTGAGTAAGATTCTGTGCTCAGTCACTGGCTGCTTCTACTTTACAGACATATAACACATTTTCCTCTAGACTGAAATTTGAATGAAAATGCTCTTAGCCTAGTCTAGTCAATTAAACTCTACTGACTAAAAAGCAACCTTTTAAATTTTACCCCTTTGGAGTATTTTTCTAATTTTTAAGATAAAATAGAGCTTTTGTGGCTTTAACTAGAGCTCTACTATATTAGATTTGCACTTTTATATAATTTTAGAGTCCTTTGTTTCTTGTTATATATAATCTTATTTTTCTTGTACTTTTTTTTTTTTAAAAAAGGAGATCTGATATGCTCAGTGTTAAAGGACAGTACTAAAGACAACGAAGATCTGTTCTTTCAATTTAGTATCTAGCTCTCTAGAAGCTCTTTAATTCTCTGAAACTATTCTTCCACTTGAGAACAAATAACTAAGACCAATTGGCTAAATAACTTAGGTGAAAGGTAGTCAGAAAGAACAACAAGAAAATGGTGGTCACATAGTTACAGGCCTATATTACTCTTTTGCCTCCAAGACTCTGTCAGGAGCATAAGAGTAGGATTTCTGTAGATCTATCTTTTAAAGATTAGTCAGTATCTCTGGGCTTTCCAATCACTCCCTATTAATTAGTAATGAAATTGTGGATGGGATGTCATACCAAAGGAAGAATTTCCCAGTGAAGTGCCAAGGATTGGAGAATATTTTTTGAGCATATGCTATGTTGAAGGCACTGAGAAAAATGTGATCCCCTCCTTCAGAGTTAAAAGGACATAGCTAATGATATCAGAGGCTTAAATAGAAGAATTAGGTTCAACATTACTATTTGTATTTCCCTATAATGCCTTATAGAATGTCCCTACTATATCTTACTGTCTGAAATACACTTGGATGAGAAGATTGCACAAAATAAAAAAAAATGTGATCATTTCAAAAATATGACCTTTCTCTTTAAAAAGAGAAGATGGCAGTACATACTGAATTGTATGGGAAGCACACAGAAATAAATGCCCAAAGTAAAATAAGTTGTTAATTTTGCAGGTATTTTTCAAAGCTTTCAAAGTGAACGACATCTGAGAATTAATTTGCTCTCCAATCTCTTTCTTTAGGCATGAACACTTCTGACATATTGGTGGGGGAAAAAAAAATCAATCACAGGAAAAAGAGTAAGTTTGTCTTTGATTTCTAACTTTTCTAATGTATGTGCTTTAGTTTTAGTTTTAGTTATAGTTTAAATCTGACACAAATTCTTTTGCTTATACTGGGTAAAATCAACTTCAGTTTAATTAATGTAATGGATTATATACTGAAACAACTTAATTTATTTTCATTTCTAAGTACTCCAAAGGACAAAATATTATGATCTTGTTTTATAGGTAATTTATTGAGATATTGTTGTTCTTTATTATGGTTTATAAAAAGAAAAAGATCTAAGGCAAGAATTTCAGAAATAATGACAATTCAAACAGAAACAAAAATATTTCTATGGATAGGCAGTAACACCCTAGATAGAAGAGCATTAAATATTCATCTTTAGCTGTATTACCATGTTGCTATCTTTATTTTAATGATAATACTATTTATTAGAGAGGTAGGAAATTTTTAAAATGGGGACTTTAATGGGGGGAGACTACGCACAGACAGTAAGGCTTAACTGTGAAATATATGATTCTGGAGCCAGACTGCCAAGATTCAAATCACAGTTTTGCTACACACTACCTGTGTGACTTTGAATAAGATACTTAATTCTCTGTACCTCAGTTTCACTTCTGTGAAGTGAAGAATACCAACTGGAGAAAAGCCAGATGGGGTTGGATTGAAAATGAAACTAGAGCCTAAAATGGTACAGAAAAAAACACGTTTCAAAAAATAGAAAAAGGGTAAGAAAGCCCATAAAGGTGTTCTACATTTTCAAGTAGTATATACCAGAGAATAAGAAAAAAAATAAGGCAGTGTATAGATCCAGAATTTCTAAATTCACTACACAATTCCAAGAAAGAAAAATTGGAGGAAATGGGGAAACCTAAGGAATAAAGAGATGCGACTATCGTAAATAATAATAGAACAAAACTCCAAACTGAGGATACATGAAATGAAAAAGCCACATAGTGCTAAGCAGGAGAATAAAAATAGGCCACAAATCTTACCATAGTAGTGATAAGTTAGAACATAAAGTTCAAGATAAAACCACAAAATCTTTCAGAGAGTAAAAACTAATTAATCTACAAATAATAAAACTATTTTTGACTTTATAATTCTCATTGGTAACCTGGGAAGAACACAGTGCAGAAAGATTCAATTTTTTTAAAGAAATAAAACTGGAAAAACAAAGTTTATCTATATGCAGACAATGAACCATTCAAAATTTAGAGTAAAACAATGGTATTAAAATTCTCAGTTTAACAGCTGAAATAAATACTAGAGAAAAAAAATTAATCTAGAAGGAGAAAGTAGGAATGAAGAAGCAATGGTAGGCAAAGAAACCAGAAACTAAAAGATATGTGTTACATTTAAATAAGTACTGATTTTAAAATAATAATAAATATCTAGAAATAAACTATCAAATTATATCAGTATGGGATGCAACTGAGACAGGCAAAAAAATGAAGAAGAGTAAGGTATATAAAGGTTCTTCACATTATAAGAGGGAGGACATATTAATTAAATATAGATATTGGAAAAACATGTTAGGTGTGTGTATTAAACTTTAAGGGCAACCACAGAGAGAGAAATTAAGACATTCCCAGATAAACAAAAGGTAAAGAAGTTCATTAGCACTAGACCTGACTTACAAGCAACACTCTAGAGAGACCCATAGGGTGAAATGAAAGGGCACAAGACAGTAACATGAAGCTATATAAAGAAATAAAAATCTTAGTAAAGGTAAATACACCAGGAATGATAAAATCTAGCATTACTGTAACAGTGGTTTGTACCACCCTTTTTGTTTTCTACATGATTTAAGAGATTAATGTTTTAAAAAATTATATGAGTGTTATAACTTTAGGACGTTAAATGTAATTCCCACTGTAAACACAAAAATAGCTATAGAATATATAGAAAAGTAAATGAGGAAGAAATTTAAACACTTTACTACCAAAAAAAAAAGAAATCGAAAATAAGATAGGCAGTGCAAGAAATGAGGGGAAAAAAACTAGAAGACATCTAGATAACAAACGGAAAAATTATACAAATAAGACCCATGTTACCAGTGACTGCTTTAAATGTTATTTGGATTGAACTCTCCAATGAGAAGACAGACTGGCAAAATGAAAAGTAACATATGATGTAATTATATGTTATCTATAAGAAATTCATTTTAGATTCAAAGTCACAAATAGATGGGAAGTGAAAGGATAGAAAGAGATATTCTATGCATCTAGTAACCAGAAGAGAACAGGTATGGCTATGTTATTATTAAACAAAATAGACTTTAAGTCAAAAAGTTTATGATTCAAAAAGGACATTATATATTAAAATAAGACTCAATACAGCAAGAAGAAATTACAATTATACATACCTTTTCATAGATCAGCAAAGTATATGAAACAAAAACTGTTGTAAATGAAGGGGAAACTGTTCTAAAATAATAATTGGGAAGTTCAATACCACTCAATGGATAGAACAACCAGACAGAAAATAAATAAGGAAATAGAGGACTTAACACAATAAATCCACTAAATGTTACAGATGTATACAGAACACTCTGCCCAATAATAATAGTATACACATTATTCTCAAGTGCACAAGGAACATTTTCCAGGATAGACCATATGTTAGACTATGAATTAAATTTCAATAAATTTTGAAAGAATGATAAAATCCAAAGTATCTTCTTTGACTATAACATTATGCAGTCACAAATTAACAACAGAAATAAAACTGAAAAATTAACAAATTTGTGGAAATTAAAGAACAGACTCTTAAACAACCAATATTTTAAAGAAATCAAATTAGAAAATTAAAATTAAATTAATTAAATCAAATTAATCAAATTAGAAAATACTTATATACTGAGAAAAATGAAAGCATGGCATACCAAAAGGTATGGGATATAGTAAAAGCAGTGTCAAGGGAGGAAATGTATAGTTACAAATGCTTACATTAAAAAATAAGGGAGATCTTGAGTTCTGGCTGAGGATGGAAATGTAGTTAAGACTTAACTTCTCTATGAAACACACCAAATTACAACCTATTAATAGAAAATTAATAGAAAAATTCCTCCCGAAGAAGAACTGAGGGCTGACTGAAAAGGCACTAAACAGCCAAAGATAGACACTGGCAAGAAAACAGCAAGACAGATGGAGACACATCATGGTTTAAAAAAGTAACTGGCATATACAGCCAGAGTGCTCACCAGTAAGCAAAAGTCACCAACCCCACACATTTTGCAGACACCATACACAAGACCATACCTTCAACTTAGGAGAAGTGGCCATTACGCCTAATCCATAGAAATGCACATAGAAAGTCAAGAAAATGGGGAGAAGAGGAATATGTTCCCAAAGAAAGACCAAGAAAAAAAAAGTCAGAAAAAGAAGTAAATGAAACAGAATAAGCAACATGTCTGATAAAGATTTTAAAGTAATAATCATAAAGATACTCACTGGGTTGGAGAAAATAATGGAAGAACTCAGTGAGAACTTCAACGAACAGATAGAAAATATTAAAAACAGCCAATCAGAGCTGAAGAAGATAATAACTGAAATTTTTAAAAAAAACCACACTAGAGGGCATCAAAGTAGATTAGAGGATGCAGAGGGACATATCAGCAATCTGGAAGACATGGCAAAGGAAAATACACAAACTGAACAACAAAAAGAGAAAATAATTTTTTAAAATGAGGATAGATTAAGAGATCTCTTAGATGGGGGCACCTGGGTGGCTCAGTGGGTTAAAGCCTCTGCCACGGCTCAGGTCATGATCCTAGGGTCTTGGGATCGAGTTCCGCATCAGGCTTTCTGCTCGGCAGGGAGCCCGTTTCCTCCTCTCTCTCTCTCTCTCTGCCTACTTGTGATCTCTGTAAAATAAATAAAATATTAAAAAAAGAGATCTCTTGGATGATATCAAGTGAACAAACATTCACATTGGAGAGGTCCCAGAAGAAGAAAAGAAAGAGAAAGATGTAGAAAACTTATTTAGAGAAATAACAATGGAAAACTTCTCTAACCCTAGAAAGGAAATAGATATCCAAGTCCAAGAAGCACAGAGAGTTTCAAATAAGATGAACCCAAACAGGTCCACATTACAGTACAAAATAATTAAAATGTCAAAGGTTAATGATAAAGAGAGAATCTTAAAAGCAGCAACAGAGAAACAAAAAGTTACCCACAAGGGAAATCCTATAAAGTTATCAGCTGATTATTCAGCAGAAACTTTGTAAACCAGAAGAAAGCAGCATGATATATTCTAAGTGCTGAATGTAAAAAAAAAAAACACAAAACAAAACAAATAAAAAAACACCAAAATCCCTACAACCAAGAATATGCTACCCAGCAAAGTTATCATTCAGATTTGAAGGAGAGATAAAGTTTCCCAGACAAAAGATGAAGGAATTTATCACTGCTAAAACAGCCTTACAAGAAATGGTTTTGTTTTTGTTTTTTTTTAAAGATTTTATTTATTCATTTGAGAGAGGGACAGAGAGAGCACAAGCAGGGTGAGAGGCAGAGGGAGAAGGAGGAGCAGATTCTCTGCTGACCCGGGAGTCAGACATGGGGCTTGATTCCAGGACCAGGAGATCACGACCTGAACCAAAGGCAGCCGCTTAACCATCTGAGCCACCCAGGTGCCCCCTTACAAGAAATGTTAAAGGGACTTCTTTAAGTGGAAAAGAAATGGCTATAACTAGATGAAAGAAAAATATGAATAAAAATATGTAAAATATGACAACATATACATAAAATGTGGAGAAGGGAGTAAAAATGGAAGACAAGGGGAAAAAGAATAAGAAAAAATATTTTTTTAAAGAATGTGTTTGAATTTAAATGACCATCAAATGAGTATACACTGCTATTTACTTAGGGTGTTATATATGAACCTCATGGTAACCACAAACCTAAAATCTATGATAAACACACACACACACACACACACACACACACACACACAAAATAAAGGGAAAGAAAGCCAAATAAAACACTATAGATACTTATCAATCACAAAGAAAGAGAGCAAAAGAAAAAGAAGAAAGGATCAAAGATCTACCAAAACAACCTGAACACATTTTTGAAAATGGCAACAAGTACATATCTATCAATAATTACTTTCAATGTAAATAGCCTAAATGCTCCAATCAAAAGACATGGAGTGTCCAAAATGCATAAAAAAATAAGGCCCATCTATGTTTTTCCTATAGGAGATTCATCTCAGACCTAACAGTGCATATAGACTGTAAGTGAAGGGATGAAAAAACATTCACAATCCAAATGGAAGTGAAAAAAAGGTAGGGTAGCAATATTTACATCAGACCAAAGAGATTGTATGTAACAAGAGACCAAGAAGGGCATTACATAATGATAAAGGGGGCAATCCAACAAGAGGATATAATAATTATAAATATCTATGCACCCAACACTAGAGCACCTATGTACATAAAGCAAATATAAATGGACATAAAACCCACAGCTAATATCATCCTCAAGGGTGAAAAACAGAGCTTTCCCTCTAAGGCTAGAAACAAGATAGGGATATCTACTCTCACATAATATTAGAAGTCCTAGCAACAGCAAACAGAGAAGAAAAAGAAATAAGAGGCATCATAGTGGTAAAGATGTTAAACTGCCATTATTTGTAGACAACATGATACTATATAAAGAATATCCTAAAGGCTCTACCATAAAACTACTAGAAGTAATAAATGAATTCGGTAAAGTGATAGGATACAAAATTAATACCCATAAATTGGTAGTGTTTCTATACACTAACAAGTTGTAGAAAGTTGTAGTTGTAGAAAGATAAATTAAAAAAAAAGACCACCACTTACAACAGCACTAAAAAGAATAAATTTAAACAAAGAGGTGGAAGGTCTGTATTCTGTACAACATAAAACACTGATAAAAGAAATTAAAGATGACATCAACAAATGAAAAGATATTTCATGCTCACAGATTAGAAGAATTAATATTGTCAAAGTGTTCATATTACTCAAAGTAATCTACAGGTTTAATGCAATTTGTATTAAACTACCAATAGCAGTGTTCCAAGATTCATTGTTTATGTACAACACCCAGTTCTTCATGCAATACATACCCTCTTTAATACCCACTGCATGAAAAACTAATGATGATATTTTATAGTGACTAACATAACACAATGAAAAGAAAAAGAAAAAAAGTACCAATAGAATTTTTCACAAAACTAGAACAAAGTAATCCTAAAATTTGTATGGAACCCCAAAGACCCCAAATAGTCAAAGCAATCCTGAGAAAGAACAAAGTTGGAGGTATCACAATTCCAGATTTCAAGATATACTACAAAGCTGTAGTAATCAAAAAAATATGGTACTGGCACAAAAACAGACACTTAGATCAATAGAATAGGATAGAGACCCCCAAACTAAACTCACAATTATTTGCTCCATTAATGCATGACAAAAAAGGCAAGAATATACAATGAGGGAAAGACAGTCTTTTCAATAAATAGTGCTAGGAAAACTGGAGAGCTACATGTGAAAGAATGAGACTGTTTTCTAATAACATACACAAAAATAAGCTCAAAATCATTAAAGACCTAAACATGAGATCTGAAATTATAAATATCTTAGAAGAGAACATAGGCAGTAATTTCTCTGACATCAGCCATAGCAACATTTTTCTAGATAACTCTTCTAAGGCATGGGAAACAAAAGCTAAAATAACCTATTGGGACTACATCAAAATAAAAAGCTTTTTCACAGCAAAGGAAACTATCAATAAAACAAAATGACAATCTCCTGAATGGAAGAAGATATTTGCAAACCTAATCCACAATGAGATATCACCTCAAACCTGTTAGAATGGCTAAAGTAGAAACATAAGAAAGAAACAACAAACATTAGTGAGGATGTGGAAAAAAAGGGCTCTTGTGCACTTTTGTTGGGAATGCAAACTGGTACAGCCACTGTGGAAAACAGTATGGAGGTTCCTCAAAAAATTAAAAATTTATGATCCAATAATTCTACTACAGGGTATTTACCCAGGGAAAACAAAAGCAATAACCATAAAAGATATATGCATCCCTGTGGTGCAGGGGCAGCTCAGTTGGGTTAAGCTTCTGACTTCAGCTCAGGTCATGATCCGAGAGTCCTGGGATCAAGCCCTACGTTGGGCTCCCTGCTCAGCTTGGAGCCTGCTTCTCCTTCCCCATCTGCTGCTTCCCCTTCTCATGCTCTCACTCTTTCTCAAATAAATAAATAAAGTTTTAAAAAATAAAATAAATAAAAGATATATGCATCCCTATATTTATTGCAGCATTATTTATAATAACCTAGACATGGAAGCAACTTAAGTGTCTACCAATAGACAAATAGATAAGGAAAATGTGATATACACAGACACACACATACATACAGATACTGAAATATTACACAGCCATAAAAAGATGAGGCTGTGCCATTTGAGACAACATGATGGATGTGGAGGGTATTGTGCTAAATAAAATAAGTTGGACTGTGAAAGACAAATACCATATGATTTCACTCATAAGTGGAATTAAATAAAGTAAACAAAAAACAGGATCAGAACTGTAAACATAGAGAACAAACTGATAGTTGCCAGAGGGGAGGGAGAGGGGCTGGGCAAATGCATGAAGAGGAGTGGGAGATACAGGCATCCAGTTATGGAATGAGTAAGTCACAGAAATAAAAAGCAGAGCACAATGAATACAGCCAATGATATTGTAAAAGCAAGTAATGGGACAGATGGTAGCTATACTTGTGGTGATCACAGCATAATGTAAAATTTGTCAAATCACTAAGTTGTACACCTGAAACTAATAAAACATTGTGTGTCAGGTAGACTCCAAGAGAAAAAAAAGAAAGAAAGAAAGAAAAGAGAAAAAAAAAAAGAAAGAAAGAAAAGAAAGAAAGATCTCCAATCAACAACCTAAGTTTATAACTTAAGCTAGAAATAAAAGAAAAAACTAAACCCAAAGTAAGCAGAAGTTAGGGAATAATAAAGATTACAGCAGAGATAAATGAAATAGAGAATAATAAAAAATAGAAAAAAAGTCATTGAAACCAAAAGCTGGTTCTTTGAAAATATCAACAGAATGGAAAACCTTTAACTTAGATAGACTATGAAAAAAAGAGAAAATACTCAAATTATGAAAATTAGAAATGAAAGTGGGGACATCTCCATTGATTCCATAGGTAATACCACCTCAAACCCATTAGGATGGCTACTATCTAAAAAACAAAATATCAAATAATAAGGGTATAGAGAAATGGGAACTCTTGTATACTGTTGTTGGGGATGTAAAATGGTACAGTCTCTGTGGGAAATAGTATAGCAGTTCCTCAAAAAGTTAAAAATAGATTTACCATATGATCCAACAATTTTACTACTGGCTATATAACCCCCAACATTGACAGCAGAATCTTGATGACATATTTGTATATCCATGTTCATAGCAGTGTTACTCATAATAGATAAGTAACACATGGAAGCAACCCAAGTGACCATCAACAGATAACTGGATAAGCAATATGTGGTATGTACATGCAATGGAATATTATTATACAAAATATTATTTAACCTTAAAAGGAAAGGCAATTCTGGCATACTATATAACATGGGTGGGACTTGAGGACATTTTTCTCAAGGAAATAAGCTAGTTACAAAAAGATAAATAATACATGATTTCACTTATATGAGGTACTTAGAGTAGCCAAAATTATAAAGTCAGAAAGTAAAATGGTGGTTGCCAGAGACTAGGAAGAATGAGGAATGGTGGTTATCATTTAACGTGCATAGAGCTTCAATTTTACCGGATGAAAAGACTTCTGCAGACAGACAGTAGTGATAATTATACACCATTATGAATATATTTAGTACCAATGAACTGTGCACATAAACATGATTAAGATGGTACATTTTATATTTTGTGTATTTTACTACAATGAAAATTTTAAAATCAATCTAAAGAAAGTATTAATAAACAATAAAGAAAAAAACACTGGAGTTGGTTAATACAATTAAAAGGTATTTCCAAAAAGTAACCAATAAAATAGTCACACCTAGAACTAGAAAACAGAGAAGACATAAATGAATAGCATTAGGAATATAAAAAGTATTTTTTAAATAAATCTTCAAAAACTAATGCTACAAAGATAATGTGAAAAAAATTTAAAGTCATTAAAAATACTATACCCATCTTTAAAGCAACAAAATAAATGATCGTCTAGAATATATATACACTAAAGATACAAATGATATTTAAAGTAATATAATAATATCCATATTAAAATTGTCTCAAAAAGTCAGTTTGTCTTAGTATTAAATCCTTACTCCACCATGAAGTGACCTTGAGGAAATCACTACAAACTTTTGGTTTTAATTATTAAGTGGAGATAATATAGGGCCCAATGGTATTAGTTTTTTATTGCCATCATAACAAACTACCACACACTTAGCCTATTAGAACAATACAAATTTATTACCTCACATTTCTGGGAGTTGGAAGTCTAAGTGTCTTTGGCTGGTTTCTCTATTCCAGGTCCCAAAAGGCCAAAATCAAGGTATCTGCCAGCTTGGACTCTTATTTAGAGGCTCTGGACAAGAATTTACTCCTCACCTCCTGTAAGCTACTGGCAGGATTTAGTTCTTTGTGATTATAGGACTGAAGTTCCTGCTTCCTTGTTGGCTGTCAGCTGGAATCCTCTCTCAGCTCCTTATCACCACTTGCATTCCTTGTCACTTTGTCCCTTCCATTATCAAAGCCAGCAATAGGGCATTGAGTTTTCATACATCAGATCCCTCTGAGTTTCTGTCTGCCATACCTCTTATTCTAGCCAGAGAAAGTTCTCTTATTTTAAGGGCCAATGTTAATTAGGCCAGGTACACAACAATTACCTAGAATAACCTCCATATTTTAAGGTCCCTTACCTTAATTACATCTGTAAAATCCTTTTTGCTATGTATGATAACATAGTCACAGGTTCTAGTGTTTAGGGTGCCATTCTGCCTACCACACTACCTAAGATTATTTTAAGAGTTAAGTGAGATATGTCAAGAACTTAATACAACATACTCGATGAAGGGAAGCCATTCCTATACATTGGTTTTGTGTGTTGGGGGTGGGGTTGGAGTTTTAGGAATCTGTGTATTACACTATAATACTTCTTGTCTTAAATGCATCCATTCCTATAAGACTGCTTTTTCTGAGTAACACAGTCCTTGTTTTGCATTTATCATACACCAAATTTCCTCTCTAATATTCAGAATGCAAACTCTGTGACCAGCTGACATCTAAAGTTTCCACTTCCAAAAAGTGTTAAACCACAAAATGTCCACTGTTGTTATGATAGTAAGAAATGGGAAACAACCACAAAATATCTAAAAATACAGGTATAGCTAAGCAACTGACATACAATATAAATTTGCAGCCTGTATAATTATACTCATGAAGACTAATGACGCAAAGAATAATTTATTTTAACATAATGTTATTTGAAAAAACACAAAACTATTTATATACATATACATAGCAAAAGATCAAATGATTTGTGTGTTTAATGATATATGCACAAAGAAAAACCTAGAAGTAAATGTTTTAAAAGCAATGAATATAGTGGTATCTTTACTGTAGGATTATTGGTGATTTTTCTTCATATTTTTTCTTATATTTTACAACTCACAGAATATGTGTAATATTTTATCCTAAAGAACAGCTGTTGCATGCAACAGGAATTTATGTAAAAGGCATTAAGCTAAATAAAAATTCAGATACAAAAGATTCTATATTTCATGATTCCATTCATATAACATTCTAGAAAATGTGAACTTACAGGTTTAGAGACCAGTGATCAGTGACTTCCAGGGACTGACTGCCAAGGACTGGGTGTAGAAAGAGAGGATTGACGAAGAAGAGATATGAGGGAACTTTTCTGTATAATGGGAATATTCTAAAGGTTGGCTGCATGATTCTTAAAATTTATAGAACTGTACACCTTAAAAAGGTGAATTTTACTGGATGTAAATCTTGCCTCAATAAATTTGATTTAAAAAATATTGTTTTTCTTTGTTTTATCGGACCAAATGTAGCAGCATGCTTAAATACCAAAAGAATATACATTCCTATTTACAGTTTTTAAATGTTATCATTTAATTAATTCTTCAAGGCTGCAAAATTATCTTAAAACTTTTTTCATTAATAAATTTGGTTAAAACCAGGAAGGGATGCTGCACTTTGTCAAACGCTTTTAAAGAATCTATTGAGAGTATCATATGGGTCTTGTTCTTTCTTTTATTAATGTATTGTATCACATTGATTGATTTGAAGATGTTGAGACATCCAGATGGGCAGCAGACACATGAAAAAATGTTCCACATCACTCGGCATCAGGGAAATACAAATCAAAACCACAATGAGATACCACCTCACACCAGTCAGAATGGCTAAAATTAACAAGTCAGGAAATGACAGATGCTGGTGAGGATGTGGAGAAAGGGGAACCCTCCTACACTGTTGGTGGGAATGTAAGCTGGTGCAGCCACTCTAGAAAACAGCATGGAGGTTTCTCAAAAAGTTGAAAATAGAGCTACCCTATGACTCAGCAATTGCACTACTGGATATTTACCCTAATGATACAAACGTAGTGATCCAAAGGGTCATGTGCACCTGAATGTTTATAGCAGCAATGTCCACAATAGCCAAACTATGGAAAGAACCTAGATGTCCATCAACAGATGAATGGATAAAGAAGAGGTGGTATACACACACACACCCACACACACACACACACACACACACACACACTGGAATACTATGCAGCCATCAAAAGAAATGAAATCTTACCAATTGCAATGAGGTGGATGGAACTAGAAGGTATTATATTCAGCGAAATAAGTCAAGCAGAGAAAGACACTATCATATGATCTCCCTGATATGAGGAAGTGGAGATGCAACGTGCGTGCTTTGGAGGGTAGGAGAAGAATCAATGAAACAAGATGAGATTGGGAGGGAGACAAACCATAAGTGACTCTTAATCTCGCAGAACAAATTGAGGGTTGCTGGGGGGAGGGGGTTGAGAGGGTGGTGGGGTTATGGACATTGGAGCGGCGTGTGTACTGTAGTGAGTGCTGTGAAGTGTGCAAACCTGGCGATTCACAGACCTGTACCCCTGGGGCTAAAAATACATTATATGTTTATAAAAAAATTTAAAAATTAAATAAAAAAAGAAAAAGAAATGATGAGTTTTCTTATAAAAAAATAATAAATTTGGTTAAAACCAACCAGCCAATCAGCTGTATAGTCAGCAGAAACAACAGTGGCTTAGAAGAAAGATGTTATCCCTAGCAATATCTTTAAAAGACTTGCTTTGACCTTATCTTCTGTTTGGTGTTGGCTTCTGCCTGTTCCTTGTCATACTACATTACCATCTCCATTCTTTTTTCTTTTTTTTTTTAATTTTTATACATCCTTCAGTAAGTCACCCATTCTTCATGACTCTTTGCCATATCACACTTTATGGGGGCTCTAGTTAGCAAGAGTGTATCGCACATCTAAAGATTTGTTAAGAGGATAGATCTCATGTTAAGTGTTCTTACCAAACACAAAAAAGAGAAGAACATGTATTTTGGAGGTGATGGATTTGTCTAAAATCTTGATTGGGGTGATGGTATCATAAGTATTTGCATATATCTAAACTCATCAAATTGTATACATTAAACATGTGCAATTAATTATACCTTAATAAAGCTACTTCAAAAGAAATCTATTATATTAATATAACATACTCAAAGAATACATATTTGGATTCCCTGGACTACTCCAAGGAATAAACTGTCAACATTTTATCCACTTGCATAAACAATAAAACTACAAAGACAGCAACTCAGAATGCATGGTATTAAAGTTTTGATCATGTTGAATTAGGAAGCAACCCTCAGTCTGCTAAAAGGAAGTATAGTGTTGTCTTTACTGAAATCCCTATTGCTTGTCACCCTGTAATTCCAATTAATTCCTCTTCTCTGCTGTCTAAGGTATGTGGCACCTGCAAGTATTCAGTTTCTCACCATCTGGAGCTAGCAGTGTTCATTGTTTACTGGTAGACTGAAAAGCACCCAAAGGATGATACCTTAATAAAGGAAAGTAGAAAATGAATGTGTCCTCAATTTATTATGCAACAATCCAGAGCACTGAATAAGGGGTAAACTGTTCACATATTTCCAATATGATTTGTTAATTAAGAAAATGGTAGGGGAAGAGATAAATGACCTTCATATTATATAGCAAATTAAAACTCCAACCTAATGCTAGCATTCACTATGTAGCTTCTTAATTTACCATTGTTTTCCCCCAAAATGGAGACATTACATACATTCTTAATGTCTTCTATTTCTTTTTCATATTTAGGCCTAAAATCTATCTATTTCTATATCTATAGATATATATAACTTATTTCTTATTACAAAACTGGATTTTAATGCATCGCTGAGAATATAGAGTTTTAAAAGAGTGTTTAACAAAGTTTAACAAAGCCAGAGTGTTTTTTTCAAGTCAGGATGAATGCATCAATTTGTATTCCCCTGTGCACAATTCACTGAACTTCATTTGGAAAATGTCAAGGATAAATATTCTTCAAATGCTTCCATTAAATAGACAATAACCATAGTAACAGTGTTTAGTTTGATTTTAGCTATATTTCTAAAACTCCCTCTTAAAAATAAAATGGTATTCAAATTAAAGTTGCAAATGGGAAAATTATATGGTTTTTACACATTGCTCATATAAGGATATTAAAACAAAGATACAATATGCTTCCTAATACATTACATTTAGTGGTGCCTATTGTCAAAAAGGCTTTTACAAAAGGCTTTTTTATTGTAACATGCTCTAACTTGAAATCAACTATATCTTCAATTGAGAATGCAGGGACACAGCTCTTTTCTAAACTCACAAAATATTAGGTATATTCCCTTTACAAATACATACCAAAAAAATGACAGACAAGATAGATTAAAATGTGTCCTAGGTCTAACCACATGAGACTGACATGGAAAGACAACTTACAGATTACTGAATCCTGCACAGGGCCAATACCTATGACTGAGCCTACAGGCAAATGGTTACCTGATTTCAAAAAAGGAGAATAACATAAAGAGACTAATGATCAACTTATGTACACTTGGTGATTACCTCACATTTAAATCATATTAATGATACAAAATAGTAAACTGAGAAAAAGCCCATAAGAATCAAGAGGCCCTGAGTGATCCACAGGTAGGACATTAAAGATGATGGGGTGGGTCTTTATCATGGGAGGTGTTGCTTAGAAGTCCTACAAAACAACTAGCTCCATTAGTCAATATTTTTTTTTTAAGATTTTATTTATTTATTTGACAGAGAGAGACAAGTAGGCAGAGAGGCAGGCAGAGAGAGAGAGGAGGAAGCAGGCTCCCTGCTGAGCAGAGAGCCCGATGCGGGACTCGATTCCAGGACCCTGAGATCATGACCTGAGCCGAAGGCAGCAGCGTAACCCACTGAGCCACCCAGGCGCCCCAATATTTTTAGTGATTATGGAAGCCCCTTCTCAACTATGAGCTAAGATGATTAGCACACGTGGGGCATATTTTATCTGAGGTGAAATGTTTTCTCTTCCTTCTCTCTAATCCCAGTTAGAAGCTAAAACATAACCAGAGGTGAAGTTTGAGAATTAAAAACACAAAAGTTTACTTTGAGGACTACCAAACAAGACTTTCAAAATCTTTGAGAAATCTTTTGGGTCCATGAAAGCACTTTACCATATCAGATGAGATGTAGAACCCACAGAAGGGACAACAGGAGCTGGCAACACCAATAACAGGCTGACAGTTCTCAAATTCAAAACCTTTGTCATTTTAAGGGGAAGAAAAAAGGTCCTAGTCTAAACTGAATGTACCTGGCAAGGAATAGTTATTTATTCTGTAGGGCCGCTTTCTTAAAAATTACACAATCTACCCATGAGGTTTTTTTTTTTTTCTTTCTTTCTGTAAAACTACACTACATGTCAACATGAATAAAAGCTCCAATTTTTCAGTACCCAAAGCCCACATTTGGTCACTGTTGAAATTATTTTAATTTTTCAACAACTGGACCTTGTCTCACATAAAGTCTGGGTAGAGCACTCAAAAGCCTGTTATTCTGGGTCACAAAAAGATGCCCCATTTCACCTGATAGCTATTACTTAAGCCAGGCTACTTCAAGTGAAATGTTTAATTGATTTTCAAAGTAATTAAACTGACTTCTGGAGTCATTCCTTGTGGGCAGGGTCCAGAATGTTCTCACTTTCACCAATAAAACAGTCACTGAAAAGAACAGAGGCACCAGGTACAGTGACTCTAAGAAAGAGAACATACAAAGTGGGGAGGAGTTTTGGTTTTCAGTGTGGGCTAGTCAACCTGCAGTATTTAATTTTTCAGCATCATTTCCTGCAATTTCATCTTGCTGGTACAATGTTTTGGCACAAATCTAAAGCCTCTATTGAGACTACACTATAAACTTGCCAATTATCTTCGCTTATTGTTTTCTCTATA
This sequence comes from Mustela nigripes, assembly GCF_022355385.1. NCBI lineage: Eukaryota > Metazoa > Chordata > Mammalia > Carnivora > Mustelidae > Mustela > Mustela nigripes. The sequence continues at coordinate 10,869,756 of NC_081575.1, forward strand.
CAAAGATTCCGAGTTCAGACTACATTCTCAATTCAACAGTTCTCTGGAACATGAAAGTATTGCCACAAGATTATTCTAAACAGCTGTATTAAAATATGCCATTATAAGTCAAAAAGAGTTTGAGTATTGATAGTAGCTGATCACTAAAAATTCTTCCTCCTCAGAATTTTGCACAACAGGCATATGACTGGAGGGACAGGGATTATGAACGTTGTAGGGTGGTAGAAAGAACCCTGGACTCAGAACTCAGAGGCCTGGGAAGGGCTGAATTTTGTGGGTATTTCCTTTGTTAACCCTGACAAGGTTAGGGTTTCTGAATTAGAGATTACTTTCTGAATTAGAGATTACTGATTTGAGAATTGATGGAGTTAGACTATCTTTGAAAGTTGTAATTGGCAAATTTTAATTTACATGGGATCACCCAAAAAGCTTGTTAAACATAGAGGTGCGTGGGTTTGATCCCTAGAGGCTGATCCAATTGGACTGGACTGTGATTTCATAACCTGGATCATGAAAATAGGACATCTGAAACAGGCGTTCTCACAATGTACTTTGAAAAAACACTGTACTAAAATATTTTTTGATTAAAAATTCCATAACTCTATGAGGAATAGACAAGAAGTAATGACTCTTGATGAAGACAGGAAAAAGAATTGCCCAAATTTATTGTACTCTGTCATAAGTAGCTGGGGAGAAGCAAGCTTATACATGTGCATTTATCTGCCAACCAAACCCTAGTGACAATAGACAATACATTTACACAACAATCTCCTGATGAATTTAACTGCCACTGCCTTTTTTTCACTACAGAAGGCTAAAGGTAAATAAACTGACTTATAGATAGTCAATTGATTGGCCTGTGTCACAGTCTAGGATTAAATGTCATTTCCTTTGTATGTGAGTACAGTATTACACTCCATGCACACTGACCACATGTTTGGGCTGTTTGATTTATTTAGCAGGAGGTTTGATGACCCTTCTTTTCATGGGCTCATCTGTGACAAGGAGAATAATTTGGAGAGACTCCTGGGTAGTGTTAGTGGTACTTCCTGTGACCACAGAACAGAATAAAAAATATAACCTAAGAGGGGAGCTTGGCCTCAATAGCTCTACACCTCTGGGTGGTAATATTGACTCAGCATATGCTGATGACAGTCACTCTGTAAAGTATCCCGCTTATCTGTGAAAGAGACTAAGGTAATAAATCTTTACTGTCTATAATCATTAAGGGAAGGCGGACTCACATCATGTTTTACAGCATAAACTTTATCTAAGTTTAAACCAATCTGAACTTCCAATCTCTATGCTTTTGTTATCCTTCTCTTCACTGAGAATTCCTTGCCCACCTTTCCACTTGAATAAACCCTTCTTCTCATAGGAGGTCCAGCTGCTTGAGGTTCTGCTTCAACACCCAAGGTAGGACTAACCAATGCTTTATATAAACTTCCATAGCACTGAGGCTGCACTTTAAAGGGCACTTTAAACCTCTGTAGGCCTTAGTTTATTTATCTGTGTAAGATTTCAGTGATCCAACACTGACTATTTGTATGCAGTTTTAAGAAGTTTTTTAAAAAATACTATAGGGGCTCCTGGGTAGCTCTGCCAAGGATCCAACCCTTTGTTTGGGCTGAGGTCATGATCTCAGGATCATGAGACCAAGCCCAACATCAGGCTCCACACTCAGCATGGAGTCTGCTTAAGATTCTCTCCATCTCCATTTGCTCCTTCCCCCCCTATTTTTTTTTTTTTTTCTCTCTCTCTCTCTAAAAAAAAAAAAATACCCAAAGGACTCCACTAAAAAATTGCTAGAACTGATACAGAAATTCAGCAAAGTTGCAGGATATAAAATCGACACACAGAAGTCTGTTGCATTGCTATGCACCAGTAATGAAGCAGAGGAAAAATCAAGGAATCCATCCTATTTACAATTGCACCAAAACCCTTAAGGTACTTAGGAATAAACTTAAAAGAAGTTAAAGCTCTGTACTCTGAAACTTATGAAAGAAACTAAGGAAGACACAAAGAAATGGATTCCATGCTCATGAATTGGAAGAAAAAATATTATTAAGATGTCTATATTACCCAAAGCAAACTACACATTTGATGCAATCCTTATCAAAATTCCACCAACATTTTTCACAGAACTGGAACAAATAATTCTGAAATGTGTATGGACCCGGAAAAGATCCTGAATAGCCAGAGGAATGATGAAAAAGAAAATCAAAGCTGTAGGCATCACAATTCTGGACTTCAAGCTGTATTACAAAGCTATAATCATCAAGACAGTATGATACTGGCATGAAAAAAGACACATTGATTAATGGAACAGAATAGAGAACCCAGAAATGGACCCTCAACTCTATGGTCCATTAATCTTCAACAAAGCAGGAAGAACAGCCAGTAGAAAAAAAAAGTCCTAATGAAGAGATATGAGATATATATAGCTCAGACAGAGGAATATTACTCAGCCATCAAAAAGAATGAAATCTTGCCATTTGCAATGGCATGGGTGGAACTAGAGGATATTATGCTAAGTGAAATAAATCAATCAGAAAAAGACAATTGTCATATGATTTCACTCATATGTGGAATTTAAAAAACAAAACTGATGACCATAGGGGAATTGAAGGAACAATAAAATGAGATAAAAACAGAGAGGGAGGCAAACCATAAGAGACTCTTAACTCTGGGAACAAACTGAGCATGGCTGGAGGGGACGTGGGTGAGGGGAGTTAAGGAGGACAGCCATGCCATGAGCACTGGGTGTTACACGCAACTAATGAACCACTGAACTCTACCCTGAAACTAATAATACACTGTATGTTAACTCTCTTGAATTTAAATAAAAAAAAAAACAAAAAACACAAAAGAAAGAAAAAAAATATTTTAAAAATACTATAGTTAAAACTTGTGTGTGTTAATTGTTTCATTTCCTTCCCTAGATTCTGAGTTCAATGACAGGATTTATTTTGCATTCTTTGTCATATCTGCCATATTTTGCTTAGAATCTAGATTATAATTGATACTTAAACATGTTTTGAAAAAAGGAATTAGTGAATGAATGATGGATTAAGTGAATCCAAGCATCAGAGGTAAAAATCTCAGAATTCTTCATTGGTTAAAAGTTACCATTTGGTAGGCCTGGGTGCTCACTCAGTTGAGCATCTGACTCTTGGTTTTGGCTGGGGTCATGATCTTGGGATCATGGGATCAAGCCCCTCATGTGGTGCCATGCTCAGTATGGATTCTGCTTGTCCCTCTCCCTCTGCTTCTCCCCCTGATTATGTACTCTCTCTCTCTCAAATAAATAAAATCTTTTTTTAAAAAGTTATCATTTGAACGAAAGATTTTCCCACATACAGTCATATGGGATGAAAGTATTGTTCAGACATGGGGCTGTCATGAACTAAGCATGCTCTTAGTGAAAGCAGATCAGGGAATGACTTCCCATCAGGACTGCATGAAGAAGAGGAGTTGTGATTCCAAACACAAATATTAATATTTTCCAAAGTTAATGGGTCAAGTCAAAGGTAAAGCAATTTAACTTTTGTTTAACTGATCTTCAAACCCACTCTGGAGTGATGGTTCTGTTGCATATTGTGAAGCCTGCAGTGAAAATTCCAATTGTCCTGCTTCTGGAGAGGGTAAAAGTTAATTCATCTGAGACCCAGTTGACTGCCACAAGGTAATTTGACAGCATGGTGCTGGTAAAGCACTTCAGTTATACTACTCATTTTCCCCAAAACTTAGGACAGAACAATTTCGATGTCCGGGGGTACTTTTTGTGGTTGACAAAGAAGAAAATGGCCAAGTATTATTGTTTTATACATATTAAACAATCTCACCAGGAACGGTACACTAGTGGATGTGTTTAATTTTCTTTGCCAAATACTAAATAAAAAATATTATGAAGGAAGTATATCAAAAAGGAGAAAAATCATACTAGTAAAGCATAACCTTCCTTTTTAAGTTTTGTTTAATAAAGAAAAAAACGGATAATCTCAATTTCTCTCTTTTTCTTTCTTCTACACACACATTTTCTCTCTCTCTGTTTGGCTCTCTCAAAAAAAGGAAAATTTTAAAACATTTAAAACCAAAAATAAGTTCAGAGATACTGGCTTACAATTTATAATCCAGATTGTCAGGTCTGAAAGGGATTAAAAATGAAATGTCAATCATCTAACATTTGGAATAGAGTTATGAGCATAAAGTCTGGAAATTATACAAAGGTATGGTCTTTAGCATTACAGATTTGTGGGCTGCTTGTCATGTCTGTGGACTGGGAATTTTCATAATCCTATTATTTTACAAGAATTGTTAAATCAGAGATGAAATATAACTTATTGATGTTCTAATTTAGAAAGTATGAATACCATATACATATATACATATGTATTCCCAAACCTACTTTTTATGAAAACATAACTAATTTATAAAATTTATTAATGCTCTCTTAGTCCAAAAGGAAGGATCCATGATTTTTTTTCCTTTTACCACTAAATACTAAATATGGTATGTAAATACATGATAACTCAGAAGGTGTGGGCCTAGCATGTTGTTAAAACCTAGGCAATTATTTCCTGTAGTCATTAGTAGAAAGTAGCTTCAGACCTCTGCTAAAATAAATTCAATACAACTTCAATTTTATGAGTTGTATATTTAATATTGAGGACTTGTTTGATTAACAAGGCTGGGACATCTATTAGGCAAAATAACCAGGAGCCTCAGGGAGAACTATAAACCTGAAGATCTGGAACGGGGGTAATTAGGGAATTCAAATGAGCCTCCATTCCTAGGTTAGACTGGGTTGCTCCATAATTTAATCACTGCCTTCCTACTCATCTCTCAACTAGTAGTTTTCACTGAATGGAAAATAAGTTTTGGTGCAAGTATTTGCAAATTATTGAGGGCAGTATCTTATTTAGGTACAATATGGTATGCATTTGAGTGTTTTATGAGGATTAATGTTTGAGTTTAATGTAAAATGATAGGTTACTACATTCCACTGTCTTATCCTAAATATATGAAGAATATACAGTCACCATTTACAGTGGACCTAAAAAAGTATCTGATGCTGTAATGGGAGCTGAGAGGTGGATGGTGGGATTAATGAGTCTATAAGTCAACAGTTTTATGTACATATGTATTATATGTACATGCTACATATATAGTAAATATAATATATATTGTACTTAATATAATTATGACTGCCATGTGTCAAGCACTGTAATGGACACAACAGACTCAGTGGTGAGCAAAACTGACATATACTTGGCCATCATGGAGTTTGGCATATAAGCAAAGTAGTGTTAAACTGAGGATTAGGAGTAAGTCAGAGGAGGAGGGAAACTTTCAGGAAGGAAATACTATTGGAAGAGTTTATTAATTATACCTATATTTTCAACTTTGTAAACATCAACATGTTCTTCTTTATACAAAACCTTGCTCTTGGACTCATAAGCACAAATAGGGTACACACAAGGGATTGTTTTCCTACAGCTGAAATACATTGAACTACCACCCACCCTCAGCTAATCTCTTCCATAGACACACATATTTACAGAGTGACTGGACTAAATTAGGTTATGGCACACTGTGAAGATAATTACTTTAACTAGAAATAAAATCAGCAATTTGTGCCCCTTTGGTTAACTTTGATTGAGTTAATTACCAAATAGCTAAATATGTGGTCAAGCTGGGTACACAAGGTGTTAGTAAATGCATTATTGCCTTTCCACTTCATAGACAAACCTCTAAAGAAACCAAGGCAGATGCTATTAGTCCCATTTTACAGATGAGGACAATAAGACTCCATCCAAGGTCAAAATGCATAATAAGAGTTATTCCAAAGCTCAAAGTGCAAGTCTTCTGGCTAAGAACTCTGCTCCTCTCAGCTGACTCACATTACTATTCATATACTTGGCAACATTACATAAAAGTAAACTAGTTATTTCTGTGCACTTTAAGCCTTGTAGGCATGTTCTTACCAAAGACATTATAAAATGATGTTGATTCAATTCAAAACAAAATTGCATTAAAATTCATAAATGAGATATTTACTTGGTACTAGTCATGACTCAGTGGGTAATCGTGCAATACAGGCTTGGCAGAGATATTATTCCCTAGATAATAATGAAGTGATGGTTTCTTGGATAAAATTCCACTTTCAGGTCTATAGAGTACATGTCAGTTTGAATCTTCTTTTTTTCTGCTTGCTACTATAAGGAAAAAAACCCTGTATATTTAAATAACAAAAATAGTAGCCTTTTTAGTATGTAAGTTTACACCCCAAAGGAGTCTAATAGAAGTTCATTTTGCATATATCTCCACGGATATTTGAAAATAGGTAACTGAAAATACCTAGTCTGAAAATATGTTTAACATCTATAATATAAAATATGTATAATACAGAAGACCAAACTAGAAATAACAGATTTATAGCAAAGAAAGAACAACATGCATAGTAGCAGCTCATTGAAGAATGCTACTTCATGACATTGGTCTTAGCAATGATTTCATGGATATGACAACAAAAGCACAAGCAACAAAACCCAAAACAGTTGGACTACATCAAACTAAAAACTTCTGCACAGCAATGGATATAATCAACAGAGTGAAACGACAATCTGTGGAATGGGATAAAATATTTGAGCTAAAAACTTGAATAGACATCTCTCCAAATTAAGACCTGCAATGGCCAACAATTATATGAAAAAATGCTTATTGCCACTAATCATCAGAGAAAGTAAATTAAAAACCACAATGAAGTATCATCTCACATATGTTAGGACAACCATTATTTTATTTTATTTTTTTCTTTCTCCAAATTTTTATTTAAATTTCAGGTAGTTAACATACAGTATAATGTTAATTTCAGGTACATAATTTAGTGATTCAACACTTAAATACAACACTCAGTGCTCATCACAAGTGCCCTACTTAATCCCTATCACCTGTTTAACCCATTGCCCTGCCCACCTCCCCTCCAGCAACCCTCAGTTTGTTCTCTATAGTTAAGAGTCCGTTTCTTGGTTTGCCTTTCTCTGCCCCACCCCCAACCATTTTCATTTGTTTTGTTTCTTAAATTCTACATATGAGTGACACTAAATGGTACTAATCTTTCTCTGACTGGCTTATTTCACTTAGCATAATACTCTCTAGCTCCATCTGTCTTACAGCAAATGATAATATTTTCTTCTTTTTGATGTCCGAGTAATATTCCATTATATATATCACACCTCTTCTTTATCCATTCATCAGTCGAAGGACATTTGGGTTCTTTCCATAATTTGGCTATCATTGATAACACTGCTATAAATATTAGTGTGCATTGCCCCTTCGAATCACTATCTTTTGTGTCCTTTGGGTAAATATATAGTAGTACAATTTCTGGGTCATACAGTATTTCTATTTTTAACTTTTTGAGGAGCCTCCATATTATTTTCCAGAGTAGCTGTGCAAGTTTGCATTCCCAGCAGCAGTGTAAGAGGTTCCCCCTTTCTCTTCATCCTTGCTAACACCTGTTGTTTCCTGAGTTGTTAATTTAAGTTATTTTGACAGGTGTGAGGTGATATCTCCCTGTGGTTTTGATTCGTATTTCCCTGGTAATGATGATGTTGAACATCTTTTAATGTTTCTGTTAGCCATTTGTATGTCTTCTTTTGAGTAGGAAATCCAGAAATGACCTCAGAACTACATGGTCAATATTAGACAAAGCAATACAGAATGTCCAGTAGAAAAAAAGATAGTTTCTTCAACAAATGGCATTGTGAAAATGACAGCAACATGCAAAAGAATGAAACTAGACCACTTTCTTATAACATACACAAAAATAAATTCAAAATTGATAAAAGACCTAAATGTGAGACAGGAAACCATCAAAATTCTAGAGGAGAACACAGGTAGTCACTTCTATGACTTTGGCGGTAGGAACTTTTGACTAGATATGTTTCTTGAGGCAAGGGAAACAAAATAAAAATAAACTACCGGGATTTCATCAAAATAGAAGCTTCTGCTTAGCAAAGGAAACAGTCAACAAAATTAAAAGGCAACCTATGGAATGGGAGAGAAAATAATTGCAAATGACCTATCCAATAAGGGGTTAGTATCCAAAATATATAAAGAACTTATAAAACTCAACACTCAAAAAATAAATAATCCAGTTAAAAAATGGGCAGAAGACACGAAAGGACAGCCATTATTTTAAAAAAGAAACAAACAAAACAAAGCAAAATATAAAAATGCATAGCAGAAATTATAACATGTTGGCAAGGATGTAGAGAAATTAGAACACTTGCCACTGTTGGTAGGAAAGCAAAATGGTAAAACCACTAAGAAAAACTGTGTGAGGAGTCTTCAAAAAATTAAAAATGGAACATCCAGCAATTCAAATTTTTGGTATACGTCCAAAAGAATCAAAATCAGGATCTAAAAATGGTATTAGCACTCCCATGTTCATTATAGCATTATTCTTGTGCTTATGGTACAATTAAGTTCTAGAAACAATCCAAACATCTACTGATAGATAAATGGATGAAGAAAATATAGTATATACATAAAATGGAATACTATACAGCCCTAAAAGAGAAGGCAATTCTGCAATATGCCACAGCATGGATAAACTTTGAAGACATTATGTTAAGAGAAACAAACAAGACACAAAAAGACAAGTACTGTGTGATTCTACTTACATGAAGTATCTATAGCAATCAAATTCATAAAATCAAAGATTGGAATGGTGGTTACCAGAGGGTAGGGGAAGGAAAAATGGGTATTTATTAATCAACAGGCATAAAGTTTCAGTTAAATAAGATGAATAAACTCGAAAGATTTGCTCTATGGCATTGTACCTATGTCAACAATAATGTACATTTAAAATTTGTTAAGGGGATAATCTCACGTAAAGTGTTCATTACCATAATGAGATAAGTCTTTTTAAAAAAGAATGTGGCTGTCATATGAGGTATATTATACAATTAATATAACAGAAACAACTCCAGAAGATGATTTTTTAAATGTGCCTGAATGTATGAGTACATATGCATATATTTCTTTTTTTAACTTTTACTAATAATCACAGTAATAATCACTGGAGAAAATTTGGAAAGTAAAAAACCATAATACAACAATTCATAAATGACTACTATAAACTTTTCAGTGCATTTCTTTTCAGATCATAGATTATTTGATATTTCTCACATATTTTGTAGTAATTGTTCCACTGCCATCTACTCTTTTGAACTTACATTAATTATACCATATTTCATTTAAGTATTTCTACATTGTAGGATGCTATGAATTTGCCCATTTGCTTTTTCCAGTTAATATTTTTTTAAAGATTTTATTTATTTGAGAAAAAGTAATTATGAGCAGGGGAGAGGGGCAGAAGGAGAGGAAGATAGAGAAGCAGACTCCCTGCTGAGCAGAAAGCCTGATGTGGGGCTCCATTCCAGGCTCCTGGGATGTCTCAATCCCAGGACACTGGGATCATGACCTGAACTGAAGGCAGACACTAACCCACTGAGCCACCCAGATGCCCCTTTTCCCAGTTACTTTTAAATATTTTCCAGTTTGATAGTTGAAACAGTATCTCAGTGATGTACATTTTATTTCTTTGACAAATAGCGAGAGTGAACATACTTCCAAATATTTGTTGACTAGTTCCATTTCGTTCTTTGTTGGTTGCTTGAGAATTTTCTTTATTTCATTAAGGACAGTAGCTTCTCTCTCTAAAAAAAAAATACCATCAACAACCAAAAACAAATTACTGCAAAAAAAATATGTGTTTAACAAATCCGGCACATAACATAATATGATGGCCTCATGACAACCCTTCTGGCTTGATGCCTTAGAAATGGGAGTTTGTTTACAGTGATCTTGCATTAAAAAAGTCACCTTTCTAAAATCAGCTTCAGGAGTTAAATGATAATAGGAATACATATGAACCCAAAGGATGCAAGGAGAGTCACTGTGTCCAGCTCCTACAGGCAGATAATATTGGCTACTAAAGTCTTACCAATGCACAAATACTGATACTTTTTTCCATCAGTGATTCAGCCTTCTGGCCTTTCATATCCCTGTGAACAGCTAAATGTCTCTAAGTCATCCAGAAAGGATTTATAAATCAGAATACGATCTTTGTACCAGTGACTCATCTTAGAAATTTATTTCTGACATTACCAGATTAATGTTTTGAAAAAGAATGAAAAAAATCCTCATTTGGCATATATATTAAAATCTTTAAGTGGTACAAAATTTTAAAATCACCATTATTACTGCTGGTAATAATCATTATTTTGTATTCACACCTAATTTTTCACTTATCTTACTTGATCCTTACAGTTATCTGCAGAGCTAGAAAGGAGAGGCATTTTCATACTCTTTATAAAGTTGAGGTCCAAAAGACATTGACTAAAAATCATACCGTTAATTAGTAGCAGGGAAGAGACACAAATCCTATCCCTCTGATTCTGAACCTTCTGCTCCTTTTTCCCTACTCTTCATGTTCCAATGTCATTATCAGTGTTCTAGGCTTCTATCAATACTATATTTGGCCTATAGGTAATGTTCATATACACCTGCCTGTTTACCACCAATCTATTAAAGCCATTACACTTCATTAATACATAGAAGACAGGAGCTTTGAAAATTTCTGAAGGGAGGGACTCCTGGGTGGCTCGGTTGGTTAAGCATCTGCCTTTAGTTCAGGTCTTAATCCCAGGATTCTGGGATCAAGTCCCACATCAGGCTCCTTGCTGAGTGGGGAGCCTGCTTCTCCCTCTGCATATTGCTCCCCCTGCTTGTTCTCTCTCTCTCTCTCTCTCTCTCTCTCTGACAAATAAATAAAGTAAAAAAAAGAAAAAGTTTCTTAAGAGAACCAAGAGGGTAAAAATATCCTTTGGAAGAAGATATGCAAAGTATAAATCTCTGAGTTAGTCTGATATAATACATTTTGCACACAAATGTATCCATGGCTTTGTTCATACAGTTCCCTATGCCTGGAATGAATGATTTTGTATTCTATTTAATCTCTCTCTGTCTCTCCTCTCTTCCTCTCTCCCTTTCTCTCCACTGTCTCTCCCTCCCCTCCTTTTTCCCTCCACTACTCATTTTCCAAGGCCTCGCTCATATGTTCTTAATCTTTCCCAGTATTTCCTACACACTGAGTATGATAGTTCCTATCTCTGAACATGTACAATAGTTAATGAACTTTATCTCTTATTTCAGACCTATATGAGTTGTTTTATTCCCTTATCTGACTATGAAATGCTTTATGGTTGTCCCTGGCATATATAAGTACTTGATATAATTAAGGAAGATAATGTATAGATATGCACATAAGGAAGTATTGGTATACACAATTGAAATAGGCATATGAACCTCTGAGATGTGTTAAAGTTACAGCTCTAGAACTGTGCATAATATTAAAGTACATCTATATTCCTAATCTTGGTATGTAGCTAAGAATAATAAAGAGTTGAATAATCTGCAGGGGAACCCTTCAGAACTTGATTTTATTTCCAAAGGGCATCTAACTTTGACATAATGACCTCATATATTGTTGTTTCTCTAAACTTAGTGATGACAATATTTCTATTGTCTTCTTGTGATTGGAGCTTTCTGCCTTTTTTAAAATACTTCCAACAGCATAAATTATGTAGGCAGCAGCAACAGAAGCAGAGAACACTTCTGTTCAAATGATATTTGAAAATTAATATCTATCTGCTCAGGATTTACTCTAAGATACTGTGCTAATTTTTTGACTTCCTTAACATAGATCTTTTACATTGAAAATCTCTAATCTGTATACGTACTCTGGAGTTCTGGAGTTATAAATAACTGATGAAAAGTCAAGTGTGATGGGACTCCAGTAGGAAATTAAATGCAAAGAGAAGATTCCTTCTTCTTTCCAGGCCTCTGTTAATTCATCTATAAAAGTAAGTTGTATTAGATCAAAACTTTCCAAGTCTTTCTGTGCAGGAGAATCTCCTGGGAAATTTAAGAAAATACAGTCTTTCTTCTCAATCCTATTCCCATAGAATGGAAATCCACAGGGATCATTCTAATATGTCCAGTCTATAGATCCCTGTTAAGAAATTGTAGAACCATTAAATGGTTCCATGTGGAACCATTTGAACAAGGAAAAGAATGTTCAACTGAGCATCAAGAGACCTGAAATGAGTCATGAATTTTCGATGCCTCTTTGTGATCTTGGGACATATTTTTCCCTTCTATGGCTTCAATTTTTTCATTTGTAAAGTAAAATTCTTGCATTAATCAGAATTTAACCTGTGGTGTCTTGCAAATTGTACCTGCAGAAGTTCGAACAAGGCAAATGGTGTTGAAGCCAACACAAAGACTTGTGTCACCAGGGCAAAGGATGCTGACTCTCTCACACTGATACATTCATTACAGTGTTGCCAAGGTCTGGGATCTAGTCCTTAGCCTTGTCCACCCAGACACACTTGAGCTGTCACTACATCTACAGTGGGCTTATTACTTAAGAGGTAGATTCACAATGTCTTGGCTCATAAGATTGATCAGAAAGACAAATGATTCACTTACAGTAAGAAATTGGATTGTGATAGTAACTAGACACTGTAGTTGAGACATCTATTCCCTATAGATTTCCCTACAGCCTATGTAAAGGATGTAATATAGAAAGCCATCTATAAGGAGAATGCCAGGAACTTGATTATAATAAGAAATATAACTGAAAAAGGAATAGGACATGAATTATTCTGGTGAGAGCAGTCTCTTCTTGAAAGCAGGACCCACCTAGGAAACCCAATAATTGTCCGTACTCCTATGGTGAGAGCTTAGAACGAGAACAAAGGGAATTAAATAAATTGACAAAAAGTTCAAGCACATCTCCTACTGCTTTGATTTCAAATTCTAATTAACCTTCCCAAAACTAGCTCAGAAACTGTCATGAACCTAGACTTATAGATGGAATCGAACATAGAATTGTCTTTTAAGAGGCCAAAAAAGGCACATGAGCAGCAATGAGGTGGGGCAAAGTAGAAATGGAAATGATTTTGAGGATAAATAATGGAGGGCTCTAAGTTCCATACCAGTGAGTATAGACTGAATTTATAGACAATGGAGAACTACTGAAAAACAAATCTCAGTTAAGTGGCATGTACTACACAGAACTGAACCAGAGTCAGTTGGTGATAACTAGGAATGTTAGTCAACGGACACTATCATATATGTGTGACTGGTGACTAGGGCATTCAAGGATGTTCATGTACTATGCCAGCAATCTAGTCACAAAATACATTATCTGAAATGGAGTAGATATCAGAAGTGAGTATAATTCGAAGAGGGAACCCAATTTCAAATTCAGTAAAATCTGAATATAGAACTTGATGGATCTCCCACTGGCCAAAAAAAATGACAAAATGAGCAATAATGACTGTAATGGACTAAAACATCAAATATAAAAAAATACATGAATCCATAATAATAAAAAAAATCATTAAGGTGCCTGGGTGGTTCAGTTGGTTGAGCAGCTGCCTTCGGCTCAGGTCATGATCCTGGACTTCCAGGATCGAGTCCTGCATCAGGCTCCTAGCTCCTTGGGGAGTCTGCTTCTCCCTCTGACCTTCTCCTCTCTCATGCTCTCTCTCACTCATTCTCTCTCAAATAAATAAATAAAATCTTAAAAAAAAAATCATTAGATAACTAACACTTAAAGTTGCTAAGTCAGTAACTCATTGTTATGAAAACTGATGAATAATAGGAAAAATAAAACATTTGCCCTCTTTTTCCAGATCAATTATATTTTAGGATAACCAAATAATGAATAAGAGAGAGTGCTTCTTTATAGAAGAGTATACACTGATAAATTCAATATAGAATGAGAAAATCATCATTTTGTGACTCCCTAAAGGAATGATATATCATGGTATACTCAATTAATGGTAAAATCTTTAGGTGAGGTGTTGAAAAACTTGACAATAAAAGAATCGGGCAACATCATCTGAATCCAGGTATGCTTTCCCATAGTTTGTCTTCCTTGATCCTGTCCATATCTTTGCATCTTTGCTCATCATAATCTCTCAAATTATCCTTTTTGAGTGTGTCATCTGCTTCTTGCTAAGACCCTGAGTAACACAGGCTGTAAGTTTCATTGAAGCCTAAAAATTGTTTCTCTCCCTTTTGTTCATTGTGATACTTATAATATGTGACTGTCTGGCACCTAATAGACATAAAGTAAACATTAGTTAAAGGAAAATTAAAAGAGAGATCATGCATAAAATTCAACATTAGTTCTTGATTTAAAAGACATAAGATAAAGAATAGGGTATTACATTTATCATATGTTCTTTTAAAAAGGCTCCATCCATTAGCTTCATGCAGAAAGTAATAAATTAGGCATATTGTATCTAAAATGCCATGAAGAAGATAAAAATAATTGATATAAAATTGAAAGTAGGGAACCAAAATTACTATTTTTTCAGGACATATCCTAATAAAATCCTAGTAAAACACTGTCATCTCTCCCTAAACAAATCAATAAATGCAATGTAATTTCATTTTATAATTTGACAAAAGATTCCAAATTTCATGTGGAAAAATATTCATGAGATTAGGCAAGAGATTCTAAAATAATAACAGGTAAAGAATTTGCTTTACTGAACAATAAAACATTGTTGAAACAGGATAGTTATTGAAAGAATTATGACAATTGTGTGCTAAATGATTTAGAACTAACCTTCCTCTAAGAACATCTAGAAAATACATGCACACACACACTCTATATTTACCGTATGTGTATACAAACTAAATAAAAGCTGTAATATAAGAGGGAGAGAAAACTGATCCCCAGCTTCCAATCATTATAATCCCTGGTAATCCCCTGGCCATAAGCAAACAAATTATCTCTCTTGGAAGATGTTATAAAACTTAAGCCTCAAAATATTTCCACAATTCTTAATATAAAAGTAAGTTATTCAATTAAAAATAACCAGGCATTGAAGGTTCTCATGACTATAGGTAAAAGGAAATAGTAGATAGAGATGTAGGAAGAATGGTTGGGTGAACCAGAGAGATATCAATCCAAGAGATGTTGTAAAGAGGGTTGGTGCATTTGTTGCTGACAGTACGTTCAAAGGGAGACACGGATATCCCTCTCTGAGGAAATTCTACATGACCGAGGAGCTTAGGTAAGGTGGAAGAACACCCAAGAGAAACGATACACATTAGCTCTGGGAAGATTACAATACTAGATTAGGCCTTAAATGAAAGCAGACCAAACCAGAGTAAGACCAGGGATGTTTTCCATGCACCTAGCCAGACTCAGGAAACAGAGGGAGGTAGTGTCCCTGGACCAGCCTAAATGTAGGGCGAAGGAAGGGGTAAAACAGCAGACTACTCTCTCCTCTCCACCTCCAGGGATATATGACTTCAAACTCCATTTATAGAATATGATCTGCTATCGGAAAAAGAGAGATGAAACTAGATTTGAATTGAAGTAGAGACTGAAATTGTAAACTCTATTGGGCTGAAGGTAACCAGAAAATTATGGAATCTAACTGAGAGAGCATCTATGAATGGGAACCAAGGTTTAAAGCACTATTTGAAAAAACCAAAACACTTGCTTGTTTATTTTCCATTGATTTGAGACTTCGTAATAATTCTGTTACATTGATTATACTCAATGAAAACTTACCATGGGTCTCTTTCTTCTCTCTCTCTGTTTCTCTCTCTCTCATGCGCACACCCATGGAAGACAATTTACTGAACACTTACTGAGTGATCCCAGGCAATGTGCTAAGAAGTGCTTGTTTAATTCTCACCACAATCTTATATGGTAGGTACTTGGTTTTTAGCACTAAGAGTAGAAGCCCGGTTTGGTAAAGTCATTTATTTAAGGGTTTATATATTATATATGGTAGAAGCTGGGTCCGAATCCAGATTTCTCTGACTCCAACACTCATGTGAGTAACCACGTGAAAATGGAGGGTATCTTTTCAGTTTAAAAAAAAAAAAAACTGCCATTGGGTCACCTGGATAGGTCAATCGGTTAAGCGTCCGACTCTTGATTTCAGCTCAGGTCATGATCTCAGGGTCTTGGGACGGAGCCCTGCATTGGACTCTGCTGGACAGGGAGTTTGCTGTATATTCTCTCTCTCCCTCTCTCTCCCCTCCCCACTCTCTCTCTTTCTAAAATAAATAAATAAATCTTAAAAAAAAAAAAACCCTGCCATTGTCTATAAATAAAGTTTTATTGGAATACAGTGACGATAATTCTTTTACATACTGTGTATGGCTACTTCTGTGTTACAAGAGTTTAGTAGTTGTGAAAAAAACATAAAGCCTATCAAGTGTATCTGGCTTTTTACAGAAAAAGTTTGTCATCATCTGTCTTAGATAGTACTTGATATTATTTGTTTTAAAAGGGATGGGGTTCTTGTAGTCAAATGCTTTATTTACCACTTATAGCTTTTATGTGTGTATTAGTATTACAGCTAAGAAAAGTCCTACACTGTTTACAAGCTTATTTTGCCACAAAAGAATTTTGTTTTTTCTACTGCCTTGCCATTTCAAAAAGTATTCATATATCTTAGCTTAAAATAAAATAAAATCTGAGTAATATCATTTTGGGAAATGCTGAATCAGTTAATCACTGACATCTTCTTATCCTCTGGGTCTTTATTTTTATGTACTTTTGTCCTATAAAGTCACTGCATATTTTTTCTTTACTAGTATGGTATTACTTAAAATAGGATAATTACCTCAGAGCTCACTTTGCATTGATTCCATGTGTAACATGTATGATTTTTTTAAGCAAGAAAATAATCAAATAAGACACCAATTACTGAAGCCTAACTGGCTATTGAAATTGGAGAAGTCTGGTCAGAAGACAGAACAGCTAGATATGATTCACTTCTCACAAATGGGGAAACTGCAATGACTTGAAAGTTATTAATATTTCAATATTTATTGAATAACTTATTATCATATTTAAAATCAAATGCACCCTTCTCTTATTGTATCAGGAATGTTTATTTTGATGAACTATGTATAAGATTGGTTCTATGCAAGCTTTGATGAAGGAATTGATAAAGAATGTTAATTTCCTTTTTGCTTATACCCTTAAGCAATGTAGTTTATGAGGTAATTGAAATTAAAGAAAATATGGTAATTTTATTTTGATGAAGCCAAATAGCTGGCTAATGGAAACCTGTTGCAGAAATTAATTTAGCTCCCTCTTCACTTCAACAACTACTTTGGAATGAAGGAGCTTGCAGATGTCCACTAGTGGGATCTCACAAGAAAGTCATCCAGAATAACTACACTGAAAGTCTTCCTAATTTGATGGTAAATTCTTTGAAGACAAATTTCATGCATCATATAGTCTTGTAGCCCCTTCAGCTTCTAGCATAGCACCAAACACAATGCAAGTACTCAGTCACTTGAGTATTGTAAAAAGTTTAATTTCCTTTACATGCCAATTTCATAAAATTACCGTAACTTATTAACTTCAAAGAAAAACATTTGCTACAAAATTACAGAAGCCTGATCCATAGAAATGTTCAATAAGTTAATTCTATACAGTCATATATTATCTAAGTATTTTCCTACAGATTGTTCTTTTATTTTGTGAATAAAAGGCCAAGAATTTCTCAGCAGATTTTACATTAAATATTTTGTGTGCATATGTATGTACATCTGTCTTCTTTTAAAGAAAGACATACATAGGTAAAGATGACCATTGTATTTGACCTAGTTGGAGGGCTTCTGTTCTTATCACCATATTTTTATAAATTTGTATAGAAACATTTCTCATGGGTGATTCAATCAGTAAATGGTTGTTACTTTACAGAAATCACAGCACTTTTAAGACTATTAGCTCTATTTCCAAATTCCCCCATATACAATATTCTAAATCAACAAAGATAAGAATGAGGAAATGAAAAACTGAACATTACGTTCATTATGAAATTTGATTTGCTTTAAATCTCTAATCAATGCTTTTTAGAGGTCTTAGTAGGTAGATTAATAAAAATATTATAACTGCACTCTTCCTCTTCAGAGTGTTTTAATAATCATTTGTATAAAGAGATTCATTTGTAATATCTGGATCATTTTCTTTTGAATCTGTCTACACAAAGGAAATATCAACCTTGGCTAGAACTGGTAGCACTTACAGGAATGGTGGGCAGTGTCTTAATGATAAAGAAATATTCACCTAAGAAAATTACACATAAAAATGCTATTTGAAAGTTGCTAGATTCAGAGGTCTGGAAAAATGTAATTCAGGCAACATGGTTAATTCATACCTTATGAAGACCAATGTAAATGTGGGCTGGGTGTGACAAATCCATCAAGATTAGCAGATACAAAAATCTTCCTTAACTTACAACTTTCACTTACCTATTGGCCACAGGAATTAAATGGGAAGCTACAGAATTCGTAGCACAAATTCTTCTGGAGAGAGGAGTTGGAAAAAGTTGTCATTCCTAAACACCAGCCATCGTCCAAATGGGAAGCTACAGAATTCGTAGCACAAATTCTTCTGGAGAGAGGAGTTGGAAAAAGTTGTCATTCCTAAACACCAGCCATCGTCCAACACGGGGTCCCTCTGCTACCAGTACTTGGCTGTGTCCCACTCAGATCCTATGTCAAGCCTGTGGATTCATTTTCATTTGATTTCAGAGGAAAACAGTGACATGAATGATAAGTAGCATGGAAATATACTGCAAATGAATTGGAAAACAATTTGAAATTGGAGTCGGAATGTGTCAAGTCAGGATCATGTGGGTATAGGGGTAGACTGATACGGCTAGGGTCATGCTTCCAGCTCCACAGCATTCACAATGCTCACAGGCAGGAGCTATGTACTCTCGATAATGTCCTAAGAGAATAAATCACTTGCCCTGGCATCTAGACAAAAAAGGCAATGCCCTGTGGTTCAGGGGACTTGGCTTCTATTGCTAATTTTGTATAGTCATTAAGATGTATAATCTAAAGCAGGTCAGTCCCCTGGTGTCCATTTTCTCCATATGTGAAGTGGGAGGGAGTTGAAGAGATGATGTCTAAGATCCCTTCTTTCAAGCCCTAACCTGGTGTGGTTCTGAGGTTTTCCTATGTAAGCAGTTTTTGAGCTTAGAAGGTAATGACTAATAAGGGAGATGAACTTAGAAGCAAGCAGTAGTAATAAGAATAATAATAAACAGAATGAAAATGCACTAACTGTGAAGACAAGCAAAATTCCAAGGGCACATATAAGAGTAAACATTTGGATTCAAGTGTTCTAGTGTGGAAGTTTTTACATCTCAAAAGAGCACTGAAGTGAAAAAAAAAAAAAGAGAAAGATTTTGATCTGTAGGTAGGGAGTGTTAGGACATACAAGGGCTAGAGAAAAAGACATGCAGAGATACAGACTTTTGAAGTAGAGGTAGTCAAGTCATGACACATAGGCCAGTGTGGCCTGGCTATCAGAAATGTGAGAGTTAATGCATGGTCTGGGGAACCAGACAGACTGACCACAAGGCAAACTGACTATCTAAACTTGAGCACATTACCTACCCCTTTTGAGGCTCAAATTCCTCATCTTAAAAATGGAAGTTCGTAGGAAGGTTGCTGTGAAGATTAAATTAGATAATGTATGTAATGGGCTTACACAAATTCATGACACATTGTAAATGAACAGTGTACACATAGTAAAATGAACTATTATTATTATCACCGTTATTATTATTTAGAAAGATAATAGTAGGAAAATGGTTTGGGCCAAATTATAAATGACTCTGAATACTATGATAAATAATTTGACTTCTCTTTCATACAATAAGAAGCTATTGACTGTTTTGAGGAGTGAAGCAAGATAAATAAAAACTGACAAAAGAAAGAGAAAGAAAATTATATAGTTTTGCTGAAGAAATGCTCAGCAGTGAAGTAAAATTAGTTTTAGTCTGTTTCTTTAAAAAAGTCAACCAGTCTAGACATGTCTTCAATGAGAAACTCAATTTAAATATTAATAGAACACATCTCAGCTGTCGCTCAAGTCCCATTTCTTTGTTTCTCAGTTGCAGTCTGTGTTGATGCCAACTTTTGCAACATGCCAGTGAAATTTCATTCTTTGTGCATCCATGATAGTTCCTTTGAGGTATGAAAATGGAAACATGATGAGAGAAAAAATTTTATGATTGACAGTCAGATTCAAAATCAAGAATCCCTAGCAATTTTGAGACCTCAAGAAATGTATTCCTATTTCACTCTGACCATAATAAATACCAAATTTGATCACAAGTGCATCTGCACAAGGGGGATTATTAGCGTTATTCAGTTTTCATTCTAGCAAAGGATGAGTTGTTAAACACCGTAAGTGCTGCCCAGTGCTTGGTCCTGTTTTGAAAATTCCTTTGCTTACTGACTTGTCCCAAACACATGGGGATCCTTTGCTAATCTCTTCTTGTGTGTGCGTGTGTGTGTTTAAAGAGTCAGTATTAGATGAGGAAATCACAAAGCAGACTAACAGATTTCATTACATAACCACTAAACTACTTTGAACATTAAAGAAAACTAAATTAAAAAGTTAAATGACAAAAAAAGCAAAGTGAACTATATTTGCAGCTCATAAACACTGATAAGGAAAGAACCAAGTTGCAAAGAGATGAATGAGGAAAAGGTTATACAAAGCTAATTCATTAAAATGAACTCTAAAATGCTAGCAAAGATACATGAAAATGTTCAGCTTCACTAGCAGTAACCAGACCTAAACAACATTGGTAGCACATGCACACTATTTCATAGTAACTAATTTATATTAGATAAATTCTAGCTCCATGTTCCTACCCTTGGTTAGTTTCCCAGTGACTAAACACATATTAAAACCTCCTTCACTGAAAATATAGAAAAATGCTTGTTTTCTTTATAAGAATGCCTGCCTGTATTAAATACAAAGGTAGACTATCCATGGGCCAGAACACTGGCTGAAGCTGAAAGATTATAGGAAGCCATGATTGGAAACAAGCACTGGGGGTAAGGTTTTAATGTCCTGTGCTAATAGAGACTGAACAGATCTCTCAAGTAGTTAGATAGCAAAACCTGGCTTCCTTTATGAAACCAGACCCTAGAGTTGAACTTTCTGCCCATATTCAGGGGCAGATGGAGCT
Source organism: Mustela nigripes (assembly GCF_022355385.1). Taxonomy (NCBI): domain Eukaryota; kingdom Metazoa; phylum Chordata; class Mammalia; order Carnivora; family Mustelidae; genus Mustela; species Mustela nigripes. The sequence goes on from NC_081575.1 coordinate 10,890,884, forward strand.
GTACCCCCAATGTTGCCTGTCCTATGGAAGGACACTAAATGCTACCATAAGATTGGGAACTCAGCCTGTGGCACATGAAGACATGGTGACTAGAACTGCGGCATCTAAATAGAGTTCCAAGCTGTTCACAAAGACTCTGCTCACGAAAACCCAGAACTGTCTGGCAGAGGCAGCGATGACATTGCCCAGTGTGGGGAGACATGCATGATTGAAAACAACCCCGCAGGCAGGAGACTTCTCCATTAAAAATGATAAAGCACACAAAGAAATCTTGATCTAAATAAGAAATCTAACCCAAGAATATAGGGACATCAGAATAAGTTGTCTTAGAAAAATGGACAAACTTATTAATTTTAGATTTTTTTGGAAAGATTTATTCATTTATTATTTGAGAGAGAGAGTGGGAGGGAGAGTGAGTGTGTGTGGGGGAGAGGCAGAGGGAGAGGGAGTGAGAGAATCTCAGGCAGGCTCCCCGCTGAGCCTGGATCCCGATGCCTAGTTTGATCTCACGGCCTTGAGACCATGACCTAGCCTGAAATCAAGTGTTGGTTGCTGAACCAACTGAGCCACCAAGGCACACCTGATTTTAGATTTTTAATAAAAGCTTTATTGAAATACCGTTAAAATTTATTTAACCTTTTAACTTGTAAAATTTAGTGTTTTTAGTATATTTACAGAGTTATGCAACCAACAACACTACTTTTACTTAATTTAGTTTTAAAAGATTTTATTTATTTATTTATTTGAGAGAGAGAGAGAGTATGTAAGCAGGAGGAGGGGCAGAGGGAGAGAATCTCAGGCAGATTCCATGCTGAGCATGGAGCCCAATGCAGGGTTGGATCTTACCTCCCCAAGGTCATGAACTGAGCAGAAACCAAGAGTCAGATGCTTAACTGACTGAGCCACTTAGGTGCCCCAATCATCAACACTACTTTTAAAACATTCTCATCACCTGAAAAGGAAACCTCACACCCATTCGCAATCATTTTCCATTTACCCCATTCCCCCAGCCCTAGACAACCACGAATCTACTTACAGTTTCATTTCTGAAATCTGGTCATTTTTATAAAATGGAACCATAATATGTGGCTTTATGTGTCTGATTTTCACTTAGCATAATGTTTTCAAGGATCATTCATACTGTGGCATGTATAAGTACTTTATTTCTTATTATTAACAAATAATATCCCATTGTGTTCATCCATTTATCAGTTGGTAGACATTTAGGTTGTTTCTAATTTTGACTATTATAAACAAAGATGCTATGAGCATTTGTATATTGTTTTTGTGAGATTTGTTTTCATTTGTCTTTAGTATATACTTAGGAGTATAATTTCTGTGCCATGTGTTAACTCTGTGTTTAACATTTCTAGAAACTGTCAAACTGTTTTCCAAAGTGGCCGCACTGCTTTATAATCACACCTGCAATTTATGAAGGTTCCAATTTCCCCACATCCTTGTCAACACTTTTTAATGTCTCTCTTTTTTATTCTAGCCATTCTAATAGGGGTGAAGAGGCATTTCATGCGGTTTTGATTTGCATATCCCTAATAACTAATCATGTTGAGGATCTTTTAATATTCTTTTTTTTTTTAAACAGTTTTTTACGGGGCGCCTGGGTGGCTCAGTGGGTTAAGCTGCTGCCTTCGGCTCAGGTCATGATCTCGGAGTCCTGGGATCGAGTCCCACATCGGGCTCTCTGCTCAGCAGGGAGCCTGCTTCCTCCTCTCTGCCTGCCTCTCTGCCTACTTGTGATCTCTCTCTGTCAAATAAATAAATAAAATCTTTAAAAAAAAAAAAAGAAAGTGAACATAAGTAGGAAATATGAAATAAGGAGAAAGGGGGGGAAGTTACATAATAGATTTTAATTGCAGTGTTTCATATAAAGGGACATAAAAGAATAATTAAATCAGCTACATGAAATGATATGTAATATAAAGTATATATATATGTATATATATATATATATATATATTTAGATTTTATTTATTTATTTGACAGACAGAGATCACAAGTACACAGAGAGGCAGCAGAGGGAGAAGGAGAAGCAGACTCCCCGCTGAGCAGAGAGCCAGATGCAGGGCTTGATCCCAAGACCCTGAGATCATGACCTGAGCTGAAGGCAGAGGCTTTACCCACCGAGCCACCGAGGTGCCCCTAAAGTATATTTTAAAATCTGACCAATACCTGCCTGTGATAGATTAAACAATTTCAGGAGGTGCTTTGAAAAGGAGTTCCAAAATTTGGGAACTGGGGGGAGGAGTACGTGAGAATCACATAAAGAACATACTTAATGAAACATTTTACAGAACTGCAGCTTCCTATAAGATCTAGAGGCTATAATTTTAAATAGCTATAGCTTGACACAAGATACTTAATGCAGTCAAGCTAACATTGGGCATTTGGAAACCATGATTTAGAACAAAATTTGGTTAAGTGTTAGTTATTCTATAGAGGCTTGTGCATTAGAGGAGCTTTCTTTTTTTTAATGATCTTATTTTACAAGTGAGAAAATAGAGTCCCAGAATGACAGGGTGAATCGTCTTATCTCATAAGGCAAAATTAGAGAAGGAATTCAAGACTGCTATCTTTGTGCTTTTTAATAGATCTTGCTGGATTTTCGGAGCATGAAGACTCCATCCCAACAGAAAATATAACAAACCAACAGAGTTTTAAAACTCAGTTTCATAAATTGGGCCTTCATAGATGGGCACACCTATATTCATTTAAATCAACATTCCCCTTTGAGAAAGAATACACAATACCACCCAGTTTACCATGAGAATTGCAAGAAAAATCATTCAAAAATATTTTTCTCCAGAACGTGTATATTCTATAGCTGTTAATAACACACAGCTTCCTTTAAATCTTTTTATAATAAAAAGCTTTTAAAATGATTAGAATGGTCTCTTGATTCAGATGCTAAAAATGAAATCACAGGATGTTTTCCAGAACATCTGCAAATCAGTGAACACACAAATGGAATATTTAAAATGGCTCTTCCAATATTGGTAATTGTATCCACCATGTGTTAACATTCCGTCTGCTACCTCATTTCATTCCAGTTAACCCTATACAATTGCTTCCCAACTCTTTATCACATCTGATTGTACAAAAGACAGACATATATTTTATTGAACAAAGGACAAAAGATGATTCACAATGAGAAAATGCTCTTAGACGTGCTAGGTCATACTCACAACTTTAAGGGTCACTGCTTAATAGAAAAAAATCTACCCAGAGAGAAACACGAGAAGTAGCCTGCACTTAAAGCACTGAGAAGCCTTGTTAGAAAGTGAGTGTAATTTTGAATCATTGAGGGAACTTTTTCCAACTACAATTCCTGCTCCAGATATGTTCTAAGTGCAGCCACACCAGCTGATATGCACCCAACGGTGACCACAGAGAAATAAATATTCAGTTGTGTATTCACTTAACAGATATTGAACAAGTGCTTATTCTGTACCAGATTTTGTCCAAGGAACTATGACAACAGTAGTGAACAAATAGGCAGAAATCTCTGCTGTCACGCAACTTCCATTTTGGTGTTCTGGCTAGAAGTATCTCTTATTTTAAGTAAGTGGAATATAATGACATTTAATTTTACAAAATGCATACTGTATTTTCAGACATTTAAATTGTTATTCATGTAACTCTGAAATCATACCAAATGGTCTATGTCACGGAATAGAAAAGTGTCAGTCTTAGAAAGTTTAAATCAAAATCTATAATTGCTCACTAAATCAATCAATTCTGGGTCTTCAGGTTAGATATTAGAATAGATTAGATAAAAATAGTCAAGATTATAGCCACCTTTATTTCATTACTTACATCTATAATTAAATTATATTATAGCTGTTCTTATCATCACATTAGAGGAATGTTTCTGAATAGTGGTATAAAGCATATTCATGTTCATTTAATCCTATTTTAATAGCAGCTAGGAAGTGAGGCATCTTTTTTTAAAGCACCTATCTTTTTATAATGAGTATCTGCTTTGTTATTTAGGAAATCTCTTTGTTAGGAAGGCCCAAAAGTCACAGCACACATGCCTGCACACAAGAAATTGTAAAAATTAAGCAGTGTGAATTGCAGTCAATGGCTCATGTTGCCTTGGAGGGAAAAGAGGCTGGAAAGCCCATTGTCCAAAAGTACCTGCGAGATAACACTTTTGCTAAAATAACTAGAGAATCAACACAATCAATATGTCAATTATGGATGCTCCAAATCATGCATTTTATCTTTAACTGATAACTTTCAGCACGTGCTGGAGTAGCATGACACTATTTTGGACCTTTAAATAGAATCTTAAAAATGTGTATTAAAAAAATTGTCACTCTTTTGCTCTCCATCTCAAAGTGTAAATGGCCCGAATCCATTGATAAAAATGGATTGATAAAAATGACCTGAATCCATGATAAAAGCGCACTTTTATCATATACTAGCTGTGTGACCTTAACCAGGTAACATAAATCCAGAGTCTCAGTTCCCTGATTTCCAAAATAGCACACTAATAATAGGGCCTACATCAGAGTCATTGTGAAGACTAATGAAATAATCTACAGTAAGCACTTTGAACAATTACTACTTCATATAGGTGATAAATAAATGTTAACTGTTATTATGAGCTATTTGGATTTACCTCTAAATAATTTTCTGTCAACCAAGCATACTGTTGGTAATACTGAAAGTTTGGAAACAAGTTGAATGTTCAAAGCCAGTGATCCAGTTAAATTATGATTTTTCTAAATAATTGAATACTATGTGGTAACTAAGCTCATGTAAGGGAAAATATTTAATAAAACATTTTGCTCCATTTTCTATCAATAGGAATTGCTACATAGTCACAGAAAATCAAGAAAAAACTAAAAATACTAAAAAAATCTGAAAAGGATATAATTTGAGATGTGTAACTGGAATTCAAATTTTTAAGGTTTCAGTATAGTTGGAGAATAGAAGAAGATATTGATTAATTTTAGCATTTGTTACATTACACATACATACAAATTTTCTAGATGAACTAGTAAATAATTAAAAGAGAGTGCATGTATAACTTCCAAACAGTATTATGAAAAGTGGAACCAGGGAAAAGAACCACGGTTGTAGCAAGAGCAGTCAAGTAAGGAACTAAAAAAGAGAACCATAACAAAAGAACCCTATCAAAAGGGGGGCAAACTGAAAATGCTAAATAAGTTGATAGAAATAAATCAATCAGCAACAGCAATCAATACAAACTATGCTATCCAGTTAAAAGATTTTCAGATAAGATATTTTTAAAAAATCAATTTTATATATAGTTTACAAGAGTCACACAAATGTAAGGACACAAAAAATATCTACAGAAAAGAACAGAAAGCTATACAAAAATGTAAACAAAACATACGGCTTACCTGCATTAATATCAGACAAGATAGATCCCAAGCAAATATTATTATTATAGAATAATTATAGAAGAATCAATTCATCAAAAAGATTAGGCAATTCTAAGCCTGACAGAACCTACTAAAAATAGCTTTTAAAATAGCTTGAAATTTTATTATGTAAAATTTGACATAACTACAAGAAAATATAAATGAGCAAATCCACCATTATATTGAAAGTTTTTTATATATCTCTCTAAGCAGTTGATGGATTAAGCAGAAAAATATTAAGTATCTGGAAGACTTGAAAAGCATAAATCAACTCATGAAAAAACTGGGAGGCATGCCTTATCAGATAATGCAGTATTTTTATACAGCTATAATAATTAATTAAGATGATGTGTTTTGAATTCAGGGATAGACAGTGAGAACAAAGGAACTAAACAGAGATTCTGGAAGCCAACCTATACATAAATGATCAACAAATCCTAACCTTAATTTGAAAAGATAAGCCCCAAACTGGAAGTAGCATATAAAAGCAACAATGGCTTAGTGTCCACAATACATGAAGAAATCGTCCCAATCTTCAAAATGACAAAGAAGCCAATAGAAAAAATGGCACAAATCATGAATGGGCATGTCACAGAAAAAAAAATATGAATGGTCCATAGTCATTTGAAAAGATACTGAAATTCATTAGTAATGACAGAAATTCAAATAAAAACCACAATGATATACAATTTCACACTCACCAAATTGGTGAAGTTAACAAGTCTGGCAACATATTAGTGAAGATACGAGGTGATGATAGTTCTCATACAATTTCACGTGGGTATGCAAATAAATACAAGTAATTTGGAAATAAGTTGAACATGTTTATTTTCTGTAACATAACAATCACACTCTTAGGTATATATTCTAGATAACTTCTTGAAAATTTGGACCAGAAGTAGAATTGCCAGAATTAGCAAATAATAATACATAGCATCCAATTAAATTTGAATTTCAGATAAGTAATAAAAAATAGCATATCTCTATATCTCTCATGTATTGTTAGTGACATACTTATACTAAAAAAATTCTGTTGTTTGTCTGAAATTCAAATTTTTTTTTTTTTTTTAAAGATCTCACTTATTTATTTGACAGACAGAGACCACAAGTAAGCAGAGAGGCAGGCAGAGAGAGAGGAGGAAGCAGGCTCCCCGCTGAGCAGAGACCCCGATGCGGGGCTCGATCCCAGGACGCCGGGATCATGACCTGAGCCGAAGGCAGAGGCCCCAACCCACTGAGCCACCCAGGCGCCCCTGAAATTCAAATTTAACTGGGTATTTTGCATGTTATCTGGAAGCCCTAACCATGAGATATGTACAAAAATAGAGCAGCATTGTTTGTGCCAGCAAAAAGCGGGAACCAACCAAAAGACTCATGGGCAAAACAACTGTACTATATAGCCCTACAACGGGTTACTATACATAGTGGAAAATACATGAAATATGGCTGTCTTAAAATTTTAAAATTCTATTTTCAAACAATGCGTCTTATTTGTTTAGACATGGTCTCACAATTTTAAATGACGACTTTGTTTCCCCTGAGTTTTGAAGCAGCCTTTTTTCCAAAAAGTTTTTTTTTTTTCTTTTTCTGTGTGTTTGTTGAATCCTACACATAACACTGAACAACTCAAGTGCAGTTTATCCTTTTCTAGGTAACTTATGGCCTCTTGAAAGATCATCAGACAGTTTTGGAGAAGCAGGATATACTTTGCTTTACTATCATTTTCCCCCCCACATTTTCACCCTTGATACATTTACTAAATACAGAAAAATGTGTTTCTTTCACCACACTTTGAAAATGTGGTTTTATGCAGGCCACCGTTTTAACATCTTTTCTACAGCCAACAGCAGTGAGGGCCATCCTGTTGGCACAGTTCTAAGGAGGTTATCTCCTTCAATTTCTGTAAAGTAGAAACCTCATCAAGTGTTTTTGTGTGATGGGGCATCCAAACACTTTCCATATGAAAGCCTCAATGCCTCAGGTAAGCAAAAACACCCCTTTTTAGCAGGTTGTGGACAAGGTCAACAGAACATTTACTAGAAAAGATCGTTGCATTTTCTTTGGTTAAAAAGTTTATAAACTAAAAGGAATTTGCCATAGTTTACCTTTGTAGTGACTGCCAGATGTGCTGATAGATAAGCAAACTCTAATTTGTAACTTTTGTTTTATGTTTTCTATTGTTTTAATCAAAATATTCATAGAAATTAAAAAAAAAAAACAGTTTGAGGGGCACCTGGGGGTACAGGCAATGGAGCCTCTCACTCTTGGCTTCCACTCGGGTTGTGAGGTCTGGGTTGTGAGATCGAGCCCTGCTCCAGCGCCGCCCTCAGTGAGGAGTCAGGGAGTACCATGTGGCAGAATACCCATTATCATACTGCCCCTTGATTGCACTTTGAATCTGAATAAAGTTATATTTCCTGAGGCAGAGGTTGCAACCAAAACGTCTCATGAACGAGCAAGATGTCTGATAACAGATGCGTGGGTCGCTCACAGTACAAGGCTGATTCTACTAGTAACATCAACTGATGCCTTAAATCATGGTTACAGGTCCTCGGTCATTACCTGAACTCTTAGACAACATATTAGCACTATTCATAATGCCAAAAGTTCAACACTATCGTTTTTCCCCTCTTCTGGGTGGGTTTTTAAAATTATTTTTTAATGAAGTATAGTTGACACACAATGTTACACTAGTTTCACGTGTACGATATAGTGATTCCATATGTCTATGCCTTGCACTGTGCTCTCCACAAGTTTGCTGCCATCAGTCCCCACAGTGCTATTACAGTACCACTGACAGTATTCCTTATGCTGTGCCTTTACATCCCCAGGACTTAATCATTCCATAGCTAACACTATCTTGATACAAAGCACAACTGTTAATCTACAGGCAGAGTTCAAAATGGACTATGAACACTCATAATTAGAGTCAGATGACAATGGACAATCGAATCCTGTGAAGAATGGATCATAGTTTTAACATCAGCATTCAGAGGAAAAAAAAAAAAACTACACAAGGCAGATAATTCATGCCTCATCCATCTTACAATGAAGACAGTGTTACTTTCAGCCCCTGTTTTGGGGGCTGCCATATTGGTTATGTCCTTTCCTCCATCTGTCTCCACCAATAATGGAAAATCAGGACTTTTCACATCACAGGATAGAGGTTTCCTGGTAGGCAGGATTTTGAGGACTAAAACTAGCACAGATATGGGGGAAAATGGTCATTTGGTCACTCAACTGACACATTAAAACATCATTCAGTTCAACTGAATGTACATTCAGTACATTCTCATCCAGAGAAGAAGGTGAGGCTAAGAAAGAGCTGGTCAAATTTACACAGCAAATCACTGCCAAATTTAACATCCCTCACCCTGTACTACTGACCTCCAGCTTAAAGATCTTGCTAGTACAACATCTAATTTTCATTGATCAGTGTCTAACTGGTTGACCAAAATTTATGAGGAAAGTTAAAAAATAATGGCAGTATATAGGCAACTAATTGAGATCTGAAGAAGATATTTCTGATTATCTCTACAAAGTTAGAACAAACCATAAGAAGCAATTGCTTGTTCCCCAATTATTTGCAAATGTTTGAAATTTGTTCACCAGTACTTAGGGTAAAACTTTACTTTTACTATACACACACACACACACACACTATATATATATATATATATAATTTTACCATATATATAATTTACAACATATATAATTTCCATATGTTGTGCCCTGGATGATTTTGTCCCCCTCAAATTCATATGTTGAAGCTCCAATCTCCCCAGAGTGATAATATTTGGAAATGGGGCATTTGGGAGGTAACTAGGTTTAGATGAGGTCACCAGTGTGGAGACCTCATGATGGGATTAGTTCCCTTATAAGAAGTATGATGCCAGAAGGTGTTTATCTCCCTCCCTCTACATCCCCCCCCCCCCCCCACGGCCCGCCCCATCTCATTCTGTTCAGGCAAAGAAGAGGTCATATGAACACACAAGATAAATGACAGCTGCCTACAAGCCAAGGCAAGAGGCTTCAGACTGAAACCAACCCTGCTGCTTCCAGAACTGTGAGAATTAAAATTCTGTTGTTAAAGCCACTACTAGTGTATGGTATTTTGTTAGAGAAGCCTGAGGTGAGTGACTAAGATATCATCTGTATATTTGGAGCAAAAGATTATTCTCCTCAAACTATAGGATATTAGCTATTTACAAGTATTGTCAAAAACAACTAAATTTGGGGCACCTGGGTGGCTCAGTGGGTTAAAGACTCTGCCTTCAGCTCAGGTCATGATCTCAGGGTCCTGGGATCGAGCCCCGCATCGGGCTCTCTGCTTGGAGGGGAGCCTGCTTCCCTTCCTCTCTCTCTGCCTGCCTCTCTGACTACTTGTGATCTCTGTCTGTCAAATAAATAAATAAAATCTTTATTTAAAAATTCAAATCTGTGGTCCTTTAAAAAAAACCTAAATTTTATAGAGGAAGAAATCACACATAATATTAGGTAATTTATACTTTGACTGGGATCGAGTCCCGCATAGGGCTCTCTGCTCAGCAGGGAGCCTGCTTCTCCA
>NC_081575.1:10900961-10902786 GCF_022355385.1 Mustela nigripes
GACTACTTGTGATCTCTGTCTGTCAAATAAATAAATAAAATCTTTATTTAAAAATTCAAATCTGTGGTCCTTTAAAAAAAACCTAAATTTTATAGAGGAAGAAATCACACATAATATTAGGTAATTTATACTTTGACTGGGATCGAGTCCCGCATAGGGCTCTCTGCTCAGCAGGGAGCCTGCTTCTCCTCATCTCTCTCTCTGTCTGTCTCTCTGCCTATTTGTGATCTCTCTCTCTCTGTCAAATAAATAAATAAAATCTTAAAAAAAGATAATTTATACTTTGAATAAAATATAATAACATATTTTTAAAATAAACACTCCTGAGGGAAATGTAGAATGGAAACTACAGATTACTGTGGATATATGTGTATACATGTGTATGTGTGTGAATTTGAGGTATTAGCCACACATACCTGGTTTCTTTAACATGTTCTGGCAGCCTTCCCATTCCTTCCAACTGTCACTTGTATGAACTCTTCTTTGTAAACTCAGGCCTTGAGAGTCCTATTGATCTGGTTTCAGAAATGTCATTAATTTAGACATAGGAGCTGAAAAGGCCACTCTCCTTTGTCCATGCATTGGCAGTGTTCTCCCGACACCATAGCTGCACATTGATGCAGTCTCAATTACCTACCTCAGCTCACTGGAATATGGCTGCACACCTTCCCTAACATGGCATATGATGACTTTATCTATACTAGAGCACACCAGAACATTCCAGAATGTTCTTTCCTGATCCTATTAGCCTCTCTACATGCTTCAGCCCCTTACAATGATAAGAGATAGGAGTACAGTCTCCACGGTAAGGATTCCATTTCCCTCTGCTTTTTCAGTCTCAAAGCTGCTTTACAAAAACTCTTACCTCTGCTCTGCCAGCCATTCACACTCCTTTTGCTCTTCCAAAGCTCATTTTCTTCTTTGTAAAGTCTCTCTAATAGTCAAATTTTGATGCTCTTGTCTAATGCACTGTATTGCTTTGCATTTCAACTGAGCCATTCTTAGTTACATATTTGTAGAAGCTGCGGAGCATGGGGATTGAGTATAGACTCTAGACCAGAGACATTCTGCTTGGGTTAAAATAGTATCTTTTCCCACTTCTTAGTTCCATGACCTTGGGCAAAGTTACTTAACCTCTTTTCGGGCTGTGTTTTTGCTTGTTCATAAAATGATGATGATAAGAGTAGTCTTGTTAAGATGTTATGAAGATTAAATGAGATGATCCGTGTAAAACACTTATGTACCCAGGGAAAAAAAAAAGTGATGAATCAATTGTAGCTATTAATAATCTATTCTTTCTACTATCTCCACGTTATGGTGCTAGGTGATATAGGTCAAATTTGTGATTTGAAAGTATTGCATGGTTAGGTTATAGCAATTTTGAAACATGCTCTAATCTATTTGCTCTCAGGAATACATAACAAAAAATATTTCCTAAAATGAAATTAATAGGTTCAAGTCATATTGATTAAAACAGTATCAGATGAATTGAACAATATTGTACATTCAAATCTTCCTCTTTAGAAATAATTTAGCTAAATCAGTAAGGCATAAATTCTGGTAACACAACTATCATTAATATCTATATGTTTGAGCACGTCACTAAAACAAATTGGATTGCAATTTTCACACATGATAAAATGGGAAGATTCAATTCATTTCAAAAATACTTGTTAAGGGACGCCTGGGTGGCTCAGTTGGTTAAGCAGCTGCCTTTGGCTCAGGTCATGATCCCAGCGTCCTGGGATCGAGTCCCACATCGGGCTCCTTGCTGAGCAGGGAGTCTGCTTCTCCCTCTGCCTCTGCCTGCCATTCTGTCTGCCTG
>NC_081575.1:10902886-10903544 GCF_022355385.1 Mustela nigripes
TCGATCCCAGGACGCTGGGATCGAGTCCCACATCGGGCTCCTTGCTGAGCAGGGAGTCTGCTTCTCCCTCTGCCTCTGCCTGCCATTCTGTCTGCCTGTGCTCGCTCTCTCCCCCTCTCTCTCTGATAAATAAATAAAATCTTTTAAAAAAAATTAAAAAAGCCCCTACTATCTGCTTGTGTCTTTAATAGATTATATTATATTATATTATATTATATTATATTATATCATTCATCAGTATAGCAGTGCTATGTAATAAGAGTGATTATCCTTATTTTGTAGCCAAAAAACATTGAAGCTCTGCCTATCTATCTCCCTGGGTTAAGAAGAGGAAATGCATGAAAGAGTGGGTATTTTGTTTTTTTTTTTTTAAGATTTTATTTATTGGGGCGCCTGGGTGGCTCAGTGGGTTAAAAGCATCTGCCTTCGGCTCAGGTCATGATCCCAGCGTCCTGGGATCAAGTCCCACATCAGGCTCCTTGCTCAGCAGGGAGTCAGCTTCTCCCTCTGCCTCTGCCTGCCATTCTGTCTGCCTGTGCTCGCTCTCTCCCCCTCAAAATAAAGATTTTATTTATTTATTTGACAGACAGAGATCACAAGCAGGCAGAGACACAGGCAGAGAGAGGGAAGCAGGCTCCCTGCCAAGCAGAGAGCCCAA
>NC_081575.1:10903644-10930484 GCF_022355385.1 Mustela nigripes
ATGACCTGAGCCGAAGGCTCAGGTCATGATCCCAGCGTCCTGGGATCAAGTCCCACATCAGGCTCCTTGCTCAGCAGGGAGTCAGCTTCTCCCTCTGCCTCTGCCTGCCATTCTGTCTGCCTGTGCTCGCTCTCTCCCCCTCAAAATAAAGATTTTATTTATTTATTTGACAGACAGAGATCACAAGCAGGCAGAGACACAGGCAGAGAGAGGGAAGCAGGCTCCCTGCCAAGCAGAGAGCCCAATGCGGGGCTCAATTCCAGGACTCTGGGATCATGATCCAAGCCGAAGGTTGAGGCTTTAACCCACTGAGCCACCCAGGCACCCCAGGTGTGGCTATTTTATTAGTTATTTACTTATTTATTTATTTTAAGATTTTATTTATTTATTTGACAGACAGAGATCACAAGTAGGCAGAGAGGCAGGCAGAGAAGAGGGGGGAAGGAGGCTCCCTGCTGAGCGGAGAGCCTGATGCGGGGCTCGATCCCAGGACCCTGAGATCATGACCTGAGCTGAAGGCAGAGGCTTAACCCACTGAGCCACCCGGGCGCCCCAAGTGTGGATATTTTAAATGAGAACATTATAAACTTCCCAAACATTATATTACTTTAAATTCAATATACTTGTTTTGACAAAGTACGTCATTTCAGTAATTAAATTCTTGCCTATTTTTTCTCCCAATGTCTTGATGGGATATCTGAATCACGAGAACCACTGACTAGTGTTTCTAGATTCAGATATGATGATTAAATTAGAATCTTTTCAAAATAATTAATGAAATATTAAAAGAAGCTTTGAAAGAAAAAGACAGTTTAAATTAGATGTCATTATTCTAGAAATATATATATATATCACACCATTCATTATACTATAGTGAGTGATTATATATTAATGTATCTTAATTAATGGTTATTATTAATGATCATAATATATAATAATAGATATTATTAAACAATTTGTGCCACAAACTAAAACAGCTAACATGTGTGTGTGTTTCAACTTTTAAGAACTTTTCATTTCATCACAAGTACTGAAGAAAAAAGGATTCTGAGACCTATGAATTAAATATAGTTGGTTTTGAAAACAGAAGTGAAAAAAATCGTATAAAATTGTTTCCCCATGAGAGACTCACACTTTCCTTATTTACCACCTGGGAATTTCCTCTTATAAGAAGCTGATGAAATAGATGGCAATCCAGAAGTGCCATGTCTCTGTAGAGGATATCCAACTATTTTTAGTGGACAAGTGTCACTTTTAAAGTTGATGAATAGCAGATGCGAAGTAGTAATATCTAATGTTGAAAAATGAAGGCACCTAAGGAGCAAGAAATGATAGATAACTTGGTGTTGTTTTAATATCACAAAAAGTTCATAAATGAAGAATAGATTTGGTGATGCCCCAGTTTTGATGTGTGGCCTGTAGCTCCAGCATACCATTTCAGATTGACCCTTCTTTATAGATAGAATAAAAATAAAATATCTCATTTCCTCTTGAAAATACCCAATAAGACTATATAAGTATATATTTGCAGTCAATTGAAACACATTCCCTACTAGTACTCCATAAACTCAGCAGGGGTCCACTGGGACCTGGAATTTGGCCTGCAGAAATCTGTAATAGCAATTTTAAGCACTTGTAGGATAATGAGAAAATTTAGACATTCTCAATAATATCATTCAATGCAGTGTATCTTCATTTCTTTAATAAAAAAGGAAATTCCTGCTGATCAAGTGTTACATAGCTTAAGGCTCATTTGGAGGGATATAATGGCCAATGCCTAATTTATGCTCTTAGGGTTCATCTCAATATTAACCTTTTATGATTCCAGTGGGGTTAGAGGCTTAATAGAATGAGGTGAAGTTATTAAAACATATAACTTTATAATATATACATTTCTCCCTGTTCCCTCCAGAGTCAAAATGTTTCTTCTCAATCTGAATGAGGCAGAGAATGATTTATCCACATGTTCTTCCCAGTTTGCATTTATCTTTAATGAGAACTTTGCCAGTTAGCTTATTTTTGTAATTAATGAGACTTTGCTCCAAAACAAAACAAAACAAAAACAGATGTCAATCAGTAAAAAATAAAAACCAGCCCATAATATATATATATATATATATATATATTTTTTTTTTTTTTTCCTGGCAATCCGGAGTCCTCATGTGAGTGTGTGTGTGTGTTTTGTACTTTCTATATCAATTTAGAATCACACATCATGAATTTCTTTTCCAATGTTCATCACTAAAGGAAGTTTTATAGAAATGCTGCCCGATACTTTCTGAAGGTCAACTGAAGTGAGTCTGTGGCCTGGTCAGGTAAGAGAACAGTGCCTAGAGCCATGCTATTCATATCATTAATCAGAAAGTGAAGAAGTTAGAAGTCAGTCTGGAAATATGAGTTATGTGGGTTAGAGAAGAATATATAATCCCGTTCAGTAGAGTGTGAAAGTTTCCATATATCTGCTACTTCTAAATCAGTAATAGGTGAGAACGAAGCTTTATGAGCTTTTTAAATAAAATGGTATTCTTGGTAACGTATGCCAAATCTCTCTGAAGCAGGATCCAAGGCCACCCAGTAAGTCACTACTCCAGATTGTCTTAGTAAAGGTATTATTTTGAATTTTGAGAGAACTATATGTGGGTTGCCATGTAAATTTGTTTTACGTTGGATCACTCGTTGAAGAAGCAGAACACCACCAATTATTTCCTGTTCCTCTGAACTGCAAGGCAACTTTAAATATTTAAGGTGCTGGGATGATTGGCTGAGGGGGAGGGCTACATAAAAATAAGCTGAAGTCATACCATATGCCAGATTGATGTGGATATTATTTAATTTATTGTGCACACATAGATATGCACATCCAAGTATGCAACCACCGAGGTGGGAAATTAAGACATGAAGTTAAAATAACTTCTCCAAGACCAGGAAACCACAAAGTTGCAGACGTGAGTCCATTTTACTACAAAAACTAATGTTCTTTTCCCTACAAGAACATGTGTGCCCTGCTATATTTGATTATAGTAACGTACACGTATTTATCCCCACGAAACCTTCGGCTACCCAAGGGATAGAAACTTCACACAGTAGATTTTTACAGCTTCACGACACCTAGCTCCGTGCTGTGCAACTCGTTGGTGCTCAGTGGAGGGGTTAGCGATTGAACTAATGAATACTGACCTCAAGTATCGGCAGCTAAATATAAATGTAAATGCGATGAATGAATATATTTTGGAAAATATATGGGTACCTTCAGGCACCAAAATGAGGATACAGATCCTGCCATCGGTGGTACACTGATGTAGCTCTGGTTTATCTTTATCCTGCAGCTGGAGGGGCCTTGTACATATTCCTCATCCTAGCACCACTGGCGGTATGGATAACCAGGTATAGGGCTGCCACATTTAGTCAGGAAGCAGGGTGACTCCTGGCCCATTGAAGAGTCATATAAAATAGACATACTGGTGGGGAAAGATAAAATTATCACTTTCATATTATACTGTGTACTTCTTGAGGACAGGATAATTAGTATCTTAATGATCTTTATATTCCTAGCACCTGGCACAATGTCAGGATCTATTTTTCCCCAAGAATGAATTAGGTCACTTTTGGTTCTCACCTGATATCATGACTTTGCACATTTTCTTCCTTCCAAGTGCAATGCCTTTCCTGCTCTCACTTCCTCTATCTTAACATCCCCTGCTTGATTTCATGTCTCGACTCAAGCATCCTCTCCTTTGAATAGCTTTCCCCAGCTCTTCTAGTAACATTTCATTCTCCCTTCCCTATAATCCAATTGTACCTGGAATATACTATTTAAATAAGTAAGAGACAGTTTCTGCATGTCTATGGAACAACTGAGCTGATTTTGAATTCTGCTTCCACTATTACCATTCAGAAAGTTTTCCTCCCCTCTTGACTTCCATCCCCTCAACTCTAAAGGACAGCTTTGGTCCAGTTGATCTCTAAGGTCCAGCACTGCCAAGCTGAGCTGAGACAAGGGAGAACAGTTCATAGCCAAGGTGAGAACCATTGGTACTTCTGGTCAGAGGATGACTTTCTTTGGGTTCTATTGGTACATCTTCTGCCTTAGTCCTAGTACTTATTCATGGGTGATGCTTTTGAGGATAGATTTTCCCAACCAATTTCAAAGTTGTCCCCTTTAACATTTTATTACCATCTATCCAGAGAATCCAGTTCTCAAAAGGACAAAAAAATTATTAATTAGAGCAAACAAATAGCAATGATAGGGGTTCTCTTTCACCTTCTATGCTCAGAACAAGTATAGCTTTAGGACAACAGAGGAAGCCATCAGATGATGTGAGTACCTTCAGCACCAGGAACTTTTCTCTACCCTGTCAGACTGTCCCACTTGCTCCAGGAACTGGACAGTTTATATGATTTTACATAAATAACTCTCTAGAACAGGTATCTAGAATTTCATCCTTCTTGCCTTTGGGTTCTGTCTTTCAACTTGTAGTCTTGTTTGGCATGGCCATGGGGGTCCAACATTCTGCAAAGTAATCTACATAAGATATGGGCATTGTTTTAAAAAAAATAAAATGTTTCAAAGAGAAAATATTCAAGCTTATACACAAAAGGCTTTGTAATGATTTTTTATAGGCTAGTAATCAAACAGAAGTTGATTGTTACTATTTCTTATATATTTTAAACATGATGAGAAAAATAAAAAGGTATTATATGAATCCAAGACTGGGAAAAAGAAGCCCTAAACCTCTGCCCTTAGTTTTTGTGATATCATGATAAACACATCATTATAATTTCACAGGAAAAATATTTATATGTCAGTATGTTTGCTGGCCCATGTGACCTAAATTTAAAAAAGGGCTGGGGGGGAATGCATATGACTAGCTGGGGAAGTTGTTTTTGGTCCTAGGTCAGCATTGTAATCACTAGAATTATTTTTAGGACTAATCAGAATTTCCAGAAATGGGGCTCTGAGGAATCCTTCAAATCTGGAGTCTTGAGTTTCTCAGTTCTTGTATTATTATTTCTTTGATAATTCCTGACTCATCATTTTCTATTTGAATATGTTTCCTACACTGTGTCTGGGTTTCTGAAATGTTGGATGATCTTTGGATTGATTGCTCATCATTAAGAGTAAATCCAAATACACACTGATTGAGAGCTCACTTTGCAAAGGTGAAAGTACATGGTGATCAGGTGATAAACCAGCCTTCTAAATAAGGAACCACTGAATATCCACCTTTCAAAGTTATTTTTATGAGGACAGTCAGTTTCTCAGGAGAATAATCCACCAGCATGATGCTATGGTGACTTAACCTGCTCTGTGATGAGGAAAGGGAGGGAGGGCTGGGAGTCTCAGTGTGCACACTTTCACTTAATCCTTTTGTTTTCAACTCTGGACCTCACTACTGGCCTCCTTCGTGTTAGGTGTCCCAAAGTCTGGAGCTTGCCAAGTTCAACTTTCAGAAACAAAACCTTTGATCTCTTATCTAAGAGGAAAAGAAAGTAGGTCACTGCCGCAAAGGGGGAGGGTGGAGACCCAGATGTCCATCAGCTCTACACACAGACTTTCAACAACTCCCTCTGTTTTTATTCCAGCTCCCCACTCCTGTCTTCTGCAGTATCTGATACTTCAACATGAGCCATTCTGATTTCTGTGTGGAAAAATCACTTTGCCTCTATTTATGTCTGCCTCATGTTGGCATTTTTATGTTCCACTTTTTAAATCAATCACCACTCTTCCATCCACTTCCAGGATTCTTTTGGAAAATGTACTTCCTCCACTAGAATATAAGCTACATGATGGCAGGGATTTTTGCCTGTTCTGCCCACTGATTTGTCCCCAGTGCCAAGAACAGTGCCTGGCCCATAGTAGGCACTCAACACATATTTGTCAAACTAATGCTGAAATCTTTTCTTTTTTTGCCAATGTAAGTTGCCTTATTTGCTTTGTCCTTAATTTTCATACAATTTTTGCTACTTTACCATCGTTTCAGCAGTGTTTCTGAAAAGATGGTAAACCTGAGAATTTAATCTACCATGTGATTAAGTATAACTTATTTTAAGATGCCTAAATTAGACTATCTGAGCATCCTCTGAGAGATCATGAAAGGGCTTCATTTCCCAGACTCCTTATAAACTATATGCTTAGCCCAATGTAGCCCTCACTGCTTTCTCAGCCATCCCAGCTTATATTCTTTTTTTTATTAATTTATTTATTTTCAGCATAACAGTATTCATTATCTTTTCACCACCCCCAGTGCTCCATGCAATCCGTGCCCTCCACAATACCAACCCCCTGGTACCCTCCCCCCCCCCCCCCCCCGCCGCCTCTTCAAACCCCTCAGATTGTTTTTCAGAGTCCATAGTCTCTCATGATTCACCTCCCCTTCCAATTTTCCCCAACTCCCTTCTCCTCTCTAGCACCCCTTGTCCTCCATAATATTTGTTATGCTCCACAAATAAGGGAAACCATATGATAATTGACTCTCTCTGCTTGACTTATTTCATTCAGCACAATCTCTTCCAGTCCCGTCCATGTTGCTACAAAAGTTGGGTATTCATCCTTTCTGATGGAGGCATAATACTCCATAGTGTATATGGACCACATCTTCCTTATCCATTCGTCTGTTGAAGGGCATCTTGGTTCTTTCCATAGTTTGGCGACCGTGGTCATTGCTGCTATAAACATTGGGGTACAGATGGCCCTTCTTTTCACGACATCTGTATCTTTGGGGTAAATACCCAGGAGTGCAATGGCAGGGTCATAGGGAAGTTCTATTTTTAATTTCTTGAGGAATCTCCACTCTGCTCTCCAAAGAGGCTGCACCAACTTGCATTCCCACCAACAGTGTATCCTATCTTGCTAATTTTGGCCATTCTAACTGGTGTAAGGTGATATCTCAATGTGGTTTTAATTGGAATCTCCCTGAGGGCTAATGATGATGAACATTTTTTCATGTGTCTGATAGCCATTTGTATGTCTTGATTGGAGAAGTGTCTGTTCATATCTTCTGTCCATTTTTTTTTTATATGACTGCCTGTTTTGTGTGTGTTGAGTTTGAGGAGTTCATTATAGATCCTGGATATCAACCTTTTGTCTGTACTGTCATTTGCAAATATCTTCTCCCATTCCGTGGGTTGCCTCTTTGTTTTTTTTGACTGTTTCCTTTGCTGTGCAGAAGCTTTTGATTTTGATGAAGTCCCAAAAGTTTATTTTCGCTTTTGTTTCCTTTGCCTTTGGAGACATACCTTGAAAGAAGTTGCTGTGGCTGATATCGAAGAGATTATATTCTTAATAAACAATTCATTAATTTCTTCATCCACTTATCCATCCATCCATTCACTCTTTACATTTACCCATTCATTTGTTTATTTTAGGTACACTTATTGAGGTTCCACTCTGTCAAATATCATTGTGGGTAACAGGAATACAATGACACATAGGCCATTCCCTTGAGGTGCTCACACTTCCTGAATAGAGACCTGCAAAGTGGATGAGAGACTCGTCGACTCCCTGTTTTTAGCTAGCACATGTCTCTAATGAGATAATTGAGGTTTTATCCAGGTCTCCTCCACTAAAGGACTCTAACTGGTTAAATGTGAAGGAGTCCTGTCATATAAATGTGCCCACAGGCACACACATCCAGACATTCAGGTCAAGAGTAACCTACCCCCACCATGATTCCAGATATATACTATTTTTAGACCAGGAAAATACTTTTCTTTGAGTAACCATGCTTGCATCTCTACATCTTGATGGAGGAAGAGAAAACAAGTTTCACAACAAAAAAGCAATTTGGTACAAAATAATGCATTCAAATCCTTGCCATTTACTTTAGAGAAAGCAAATAATGAATGACACTTTCTACCTGTACAGTCCAATAATCTCCTGTCTGGCCCCCTGAGGCCCCTATAAAGATGCACTTTCCAGCAAAGTGACAGAGTTGGTCAGAAAAAAACCAAGAGACCCATTTAGAAGTATCCTCTTTGAAAGGGTTGGAGAACAACATACAGAAAGTGGAAAATGCAACAAGAGCAATGCTTTTACACTGGTAGGTTTTCTCAAGCTACCTATCCAACTATTTGCAAGGCTGCCCTAAAGAGGAACCACAACAAACCACAAGCTTGCTAGACCCTGTGCTGAGTACAGTGCAGATTCAGGGGAAAGCAGACTTTTCATACCAGGACCAAACCTGCTAGGGTAGCCCGAGCCTGAATTTCACATCATACAAACCAGAAGAACACCAAACAAAAGTCGTTAACATGGAAATAAAACACTCTTGAGTTTTCCTGTTATCAACTATTCATTAATTTACTTGTCAACAAACCTTCATGGGTTTTCTTTAGTGAGGCAGTGTGGGAAATGGGTAAAAGAAGGAATCTGGAGTCAGAAGGACATAAATGCAAATCCGGTCACACCACTTACTATGTCTGTTCTGGAGCTATTTATCTGAACTCTCTGACCCTTGGTTATTTCCTATGTTGAAACAGAGATTAAAATAGCTATTTTGCTTCACTGGGTTGTTATTTGGTTTAAATGAGATAATGTATGTAAAAGCAGGCTTGCAGTGAATGTACTGGTAATTGATATTATATATACATGGCTGGCGTACTCAATCTGCCGTTACAGTTCCCAATGACAAAGTTATCTGAAAATAAATTAAAAAGACATAGGCCCCATCTAAGCTTCAGGCTTAAACCTAAAAAGTGTAATTGCTGTCTTTACTGTGTTGGTGCTTTGTAGTACGTATTACTTTTAAGAAGACGATCATTTTCATCTTATTGTACCATTTATCACACAAATGTTATATGCCTGCTTAGCAGTCACCTCGTCTCTGAACTCTGCTCAATGTTACTCTCAAGATTTCCTCATACTTCCTGTCATTCATGTCCTATTTCCTCCAGGCTCCTAAGCTTTGTCTCTTTATCAGTGTTTTATTCCAGCTTGTTTTTCTCCAAAGCCTGGCAGGCTTCGTGAAGGAGATTGAGCTCAGCAGTCAGTGAAAATAGGAAGCTAAGGAAAGCAGCCATGATCAAGGACTGAGGCCAAAGAGATGAAGGTCAAAAAAAGATGCTAGTTGCTCTAGGGTAAAGAAAAGTAGAATAAAAGACTGAGAATCAGGGAAAAAAGATGAGCAGTCAGTAAAAGAATATTGAAGGAACTGCACTCCACTTAGGGAGTACTTGTAAGGGGTTATCTGTCTTCTATCCCAGTTAACTTTCTAGGCATCTATAGTTATTACCTAATTTAAGACTTGCAACTCCCTATGAGGGTAGTACTAGTATAATGTATCTGCAATATCCCCACTTGGAAAACAACTTTCCATAGTAGAGCACTAATCTTTAGATACAAGAAAAGGCAAAGACAGAGACAGTGTAATTAAATGTGAAGAACAATGAACTTTTCAGGAGACGTGAGTTTTATTCCCAGCTTTGTCACTTTTGCTGTTCTTTCACACAAATCCCTCACCTCTCTGGTTCCCCTTCTGAAGAATCTAGATAATAAGCTCACTTACCTCACACTGCTGCTGTGGATCACATATGAGGTCACACACAGCCATAATGGTTAAAGTTGTGAGTTCTAGGGCTATAGGGCTTGGCTTCCAAACCTGGATAAGTAACTATGTAACTTTGGGCAGTTGTCTACCTCTTAGTCCTTTTGTCTACTTTCTCTCTAAAATAGGGATAAAGTC
The DNA here is from genome assembly GCF_022355385.1 of Mustela nigripes. NCBI lineage: Eukaryota > Metazoa > Chordata > Mammalia > Carnivora > Mustelidae > Mustela > Mustela nigripes. The sequence continues at coordinate 10,913,325 of NC_081575.1, forward strand.
CACATTTCTTCTGGTTACAATGGAGTAGCTGATGTTCTGAAGTGTGTTTTGAATCCTTTTCCCTTCTATCTCCTAAGGGAATTAATTTTTTAAAAAAATTAAATTCAATCAATTAACATATAATGTATTATTTGTTTCAGGGTACAGGTTACTGTTTCATCAGTCTTATATAATACCCAGTGCTCATCATAACACATAGTCTCTCCAGTGTCCATCACCCAGTTATCCCATCCCTTACCCCTCTTCCCCTCTGGGAATTAACTTTTAAATAACCACTCTGTGTTATCTCAAGTTATCTCCATTTATTTGTCACATCTACATTTAAATACATCATTTCCGTCTTCACATTTGCCGTCCTTCATATCCCACCAGTCACTACTCAATATCTGTCATCTGCCTTAACTACAAATCATTCATCAGCCAACTTTCTGCTGTAATTAGCATTCTGCTCCTACCACTGTAATTAGCATTTTGCTTCTACCACTCTTTTGAAATCACTACGATAAGCTCATCTTTTCCTATTTCTCAGTCTTCTGACCTATGGCCACTTCTCAGTGCTCTGAAAAAGCTCATCCATTCCAATGGACTCAGTGAAATCAAATCCAATTACCATCAATGAAATCATTTCTCAGTTAGAGCTCCTAGGGTAATTATTAGAATATTCAGAAGTACATGGTTGGGGAGAATGTGTAGATTTAAAAACATCTATTACAAATGGCAGTCATTGTTAATACAGACTATTGAATATAAACTCTAAAACTTTGGATAGCAGGGAAATAGAAAAGATAGCCAGAAAACATCTTATTCATGAATCATAGCCAGAAATATCCCAAGGAAATTTCATGACACTAAAGACAATGAAAACAAAGAGAAAACACAATTATCTAAAATTTGACATAGACTACTTAATAGCAAGTAAGCTGACAATATACTACTTAACAGCAAGATTGAAACCAGAATATAATAGAATAAAAATTACCAAGAGGGGAAAAAACTAAACCTAAAACTATCTAAACCTAGGTAAATTATCCTTCAAAATTATCATTCAAAAGAGGAGAGAAATAAGGATTTGGGTACAGTAAATCCCTGAGAGACATTATAACTAACACATCTTTACTAAAAGAAATAATAAAAGATGTAATTCAGAGGGAGGGAAAGTTAAGTGAGATAGAAAGAATGAGAAGCTGGAAGGAATTGTAAACAAAGCCATTCAAATATACGTAAGTAATCCAAAATGAGAATAAATTGAAATAACAATATCTTTAATAATGATTATTTGGGGAATAAAGAAGTTTCAAAACTGAATTTAAAATGTAGAAAAATTTAAAAAGCAGAATAGGCCAAAATTCATGACAGCATCGGGGCCAGAGGCAGGCTGCCCCAAGATAGGTCGTGAAGATTATTTTGAGCTAAAAAGCAACCAAAACTCAGGAGATTCAGGAAAAAAACTTTAACCACCCCTCCCTGCAGTTGCCCCAAAATAATTTATATAGAGAACTTGCTACAAGAAGAGAGCTCTCACCACAGATAACTATGTTATGACATAAACTAATATGATTAACAAGGAGGAACCTAACAAGACCTGCCTGATCCAAGTCCTCTGTATCCTATTGTTTCCTCATGGTGCAGCAAAGATTTGTGTACCAAACATTTACTCTTTTTTTTTTATCTTCCTGTGGACTGCATTCCTTCCTTTTGAAGTACCATACTCTAACACCTTTCTCCTTAGTTCAGAATGACTTATGTACCTCATTTTGTTTAACTATTTGGAATTTCCATGTCTATGTGGGTTCCCCATATATACTCTATTAAATTTGATTTTCTCCTGTTAATCTGTCTTGTATCCATTTCATTCTTAGTCCACCTAGAAGGACATTGAAGGGAACAGGACAACAGGAATTGAATCAGTAGTTAGAAAAAACTATCTCCTCCCCCAAAACCAAAGCATTTAGAATTTAAAAACACACATTTCCAAATATTCAAAGACCAGATAATCTCTGTCTTTCTGTCTTTTACAAACTAGTCTAGAAAATCTTAAATGATAAAATGCTTACCAAGTTTGTATGGAGAACTTGGTAAGATAAAAGTAGGATAAGAAGACTAAAACTTTTTCAGATTGTTTGAAGCAGTGTGGGGTGGGAGGTTGGGGGAACAAGGTGGTGGGTATTAGAGAAGGCACGGATTGCATGGAGCACTGGGTGTGGTGCAAAAACAAGGAATACTGTTATGCTGAAAATAAAAAAATTTTTAAAAAAAGACCAAAACTTTAGGTCAATTTTATTTGATTATAGATAGAAAAACATGGAATATATTATAACACAACTAAATTCATTAAAATATATGAGCATACAAAAATAATGTGTATATATAAGCATATACATTTTTTGTGAGTGTGTATGTGTTTATATTATACCATTAGAAAGGTTTCCTCAGGAATATAGCCATGGTTTAAATTAAGTCAACTATCAAATGTAACTCATCATGTCAATATGTTAAAGGAGAATAATCACAGAATAATCTCAGTAAACAGTGTTAGAGTATTTTCTAAATTTCTATACCAATTCTTGATTTGTAAAATTGCTGAGAAAATCAGGAATAGAAGGGAATTTTCTTAATGTAATGAAGTATAACTTCAAAAAACCTTCAGCAAACATCATACTTAATAATGAAATGTTTAAAGTCAAGAATAAGGAAAGGGCATGTACTGTCATTTTTATATTCAACATTGCACACTAAGTCATAACTAAAACTGTAATAAGAAAAAAATAACTAAAATATTTAAGAATTTGTTAAGAAAGAAAAAGAGGCAGACAGAAGTTCAGTATTCCCAAATAATATGATTGTTTATATGAAAAACCCGAGAAAACCTATGCTATAAAGTCATTAGGACTAAAGAGGAAATTCTAATGAAAAAATTAGAGACAAGAAAAACACAAGGAAAAAAAAAATCACATTCTTATATAACACTAATGACTAGACAATGTATTTTTATGAAGACTACTATTTGCATATTGCTTAAAACTCTAAGATACCTAGGAAAATATTAATAGAAAGTATGCAAGCCCTTTGTGGAGAAAACTATAAAATGTTATAGAAATAATAAAATAAACTTAAACAAAAGAAATATATGCTATGTATTTGGCTGGAGAGAATATGAATTATATATATACATATATATATATATCAGTTTTCCATTAATGTGTAAATTCAGTGCAATCCATTAGTGTGTAAATTCAGTGCAATCCTAATCAAAATTACAATAAGAAAATTTTCATGGAATTTGAGAAGTTTATCCTGAAATCAAAATGGAATTGTAAAGTGCCCAGAATAAATAAAAATTTAAAAATATTATAAGGGTCTTTCCATATTAGAGAGCAAGAATAATGAAACTAAAGCTATAGCACCTAAGACAATATGATACATGGAAGTACAGAAAAATAGATCAAAAGATCATAGTATGGAGACTAGAAATGAATTTAAAATGTATCGAACCTTAATGTGTAATAGATGTAGTACTATAAAGCCAAGGGGGAAATGATGGAGTATTTTAATAAATTGTGTTAGTACCATTGGCTGTTCACAAGGAAAAAAAGTAATTCCCTACCTGTGTAGAATAAAACAAAATATAAACAAAATGAAAGGACAAGCAACTCAGAGGAGATATTTACTCAGAGAATATATTTACAAAGTGTATATAACTAACAAAGGTACTCCCAAATTTCAATGAAAACAACCCAAGCTAAAAAGGACAAAGTATATGTATAAGTAAATGTCTTTTCTGAATGAAAAATAGGCCTACAAAATGGTGCTATTTGACACTGGAAATTAGGAAAGTGCAAATTAATACTATAAATAAGACTGACAAAAATAAGAATGTCAGACAATACCAAGTGTTGACAGGATGTAGAAGTAGGAATTCTAATGCAGTGCTGGTAGGAGTATAAATTTCTATAATCAGAGAGGAGAGGGTTTTGATAAGATCTAATATTAAAGATGCAAATACCCAATAACCCAATAGTCCCATCCCTGAAAATGTTTCCTGTTATTGTATGAGATGAGCAATAATTTCGCATTGTTCTTAACAATGTAAAATTGGAAACAACACACATTTCCACTAATAGAAGAATGGGTAAATTCATCGTGGTTCACTCAGGCAGAGGAACAGTAAACAGCCTTTAAGTTGAAAGAACTCTAGGTGCATGCATCATATGGATTAATCTCAAGAATGTAACAATAGATGAAAAAGGCAACTTATGAGAGGGCATAAAAAGCTTAGTAGCCTAAATGTAGAGATTTAAAACATATAAAACATCCTGTCTGTTGTTTATGAATGTATTAGGATGGTCTGGGTTGTGCTGTGGTAAAAACAATCAAGACAACAAAATAATCTCAGAAGTTTCAAGCACCAAAGATTTATTTCTCACTTGTGCTGCATATCAACTGGGGGTTGCTAAAGAGTTCTTCTCCACATCATTCTTATTCTGGGGCTCAGGCAGATAAAACACCCACTATCTGGAAAACTGTAGGTTGCCATGAAAGATAGTTTTTGAGGGTCTCAGATGAACAATTAAATGATCTGTCCTCAAAATAACACATGTCAATTCAAATAATAGCTTCTTGGCTAGAAGTAATAACATGGTCCCCTCTAACCACAAGGGGGGGCACTCGGAAGTGCCATCTCATTATTTGTTCAAAGTACTAACAGCTGAAAATATTTGGGGAATAGAATTAACTACCAAGTTCAGTATGTGCAGACACCGAATTCAGGATCCTACTAGATAGCATCGAACAAGAAGTGAATAAAGCACAGATACAAACAGAGATTCATTCTCTAATAACAAAATAATTTTTTAAAATAATAAAAAAGAGAAAATAAAGGAAAGCCTGAATGAAATATAGCAAAATATTGAGATTTAAACAAAAAAAACGAATGGTACATAAATAAGTAATAGGTACGTAAGTGTTCATTTTATCATTTTATATAATTACCCATATAGTGGAAGTACTAAATAAGATTGAAGATATGAGAAGAAAATAAATCAATTAATAATTACTTATCATACTTAAGAAGAAAAGAGAGAAAATATTAGAAAAGAAAAAGGCAAATGAACCTCTGGTGCAGAAATCATTAAGATACTTATAAGAGGATACATTGTATAGTAGTGCAGAAATCATTAAGATACTTATAAGAGGATACATTGTATAGTTCAAGTGTTTCATGAAACATGACCAGAAAGGGTGTTTTCTGGAAAAATAAATTCTCTGAATGATCCTGACAAAAAGCGGAAACAGACTAATAATTATTAATCCATTCGTGATAGAAATTGATCAAGATATCAAAGAATTACATTTCCTTCTTCCTCAGATTGTCAGAATCAGATGGTTTCGCAGGTAAAATTTTCCATTTTTGAGAGGCTAATGATACAACTTTAATTTATTCAGTGCCTTTGGAAAGCATATGTGAAGTGTTTTATGTTTATTATTTTGTGATGTCTTCTGAAGAGACCTATTTGATTAATTTTATTATTTATGCCCATTTTGTAAATTTCTAAACAAAGAAAAAGTAGCAGGGCCAGCGTTTATTTTATTTTTTTTAACTTAAATTCAATTAGCCAACATATAGTACATCATTTGTTTCAGATGTAGTGTTCAATAATTCATCAGTTGTGTATAACACCCAGTGCTCATCACATCATGTGGCAGGGCCAGATTTAAATCCATTTCTGTCTAGCTATTGAGATCATTCTTTTACAACTCATATTCTCTGCTAAACAGAAAAGCCTAGGCCCAAAATGGCTTCACTTAGGCTAAGTCCCCAAACTGGGGGTTACTACATAATCGAATTATGGTTTCAATCTTCCTCAGAAGTGTAATCTGTATAGTTAGGAATTTTCTGATGGGTGTCAACAATTCTTCCACTTTGGCCATATTCATCCCCCAAAGGAAGATGAAGTAATCTTCATAATAAGACCCTTTACTCTTCCCCCTAAGGGAAAGCAAACTTGCCTGGAACAGTCTTTTACTTTCACTAATAACTTTCCTCCCCTACCCCTTCTTCTCTAAAAATCCTCCACATTCTATTTGTTAGATGGGATGCTGCCCAATTAAAGAATTGTTTAATAAAGCCAATTAGATCTTCAAATCTACTTGGTTGAACTTTGATTTTTAACACCCTATAATGTCTATGCATTTTAAACTTTTGGAACAGTGAATGACAAGGAAACTTCTCTAATTATTTTTTTTAAGGCAGCATAATACTAATACCCAACCCAAAAGTGATGAAGATAACAAATGAGAAGAAAACTACTGAAAAATATGTATTTATAAGTATTGATGCAAAAATCTCAAATGAAATATTTGCTAATATAATCCAAAAGCAGATCAACAGAATAATATATAATGATGAAGTGGAAGCATTCTAGGAATTCAAAGAGTTCAGTAACAGGAATCCCATGAGAAATGCATAAATACAATTTACCATATTAATAAGTCAAAAGAGGAAAAAATACAGAAGTCCTGGTAGATGCCAATAAAGGCATTTATAAAATTAAACCAGGGTGGGTGCCTGGGTGGCTCAGTGGGTTAAGCCGCTGCCTTCGGCTCAGGTCATGATCTCGGGGTCCCGGGATCGAGTCCCGCATCGGGCTCTCTGCTCAGCGGGGAGCCTGCTTCCTCCTCTCTCTCTCTCTCTGCCTGCCTTTCGGCCTACTTGTGATCTCTGTCTGTCAAATAAATAAATAAAATATTTAAAAAAAAAATTAAACCAGGGATGCCTAGGTGGCTCAGTTGGTGAAGTGCCTGCTTTTGGCTAAGGTCATGATCCCAGGGTTCTGGGATCAAGTCCTGCATCAGGCTCCTTGCTCTGCGGGAGCAAGGAGCTTCTCCCTCTGCTCCTGCATCTCCCCCTTTGTCATGCTCTTTCTCCCTCTCTCTCTCTCTTTCTCTCCAAAATAAATAAATAAAATATTTTTTAAAATAAAAAATAAATAAAATTAAACCTTCATTAAAATGTGAATACTTCCTTAAAAAAAATATAATATATGGGGCACCTGGGTGGCTCAGTGGGTTAAGCCACTGCCTTTGGCTCAGGTCATGATCTCAGGGTCCTGGGATCGAGTCCCACATCGGGCTCTCTGCTAAGCAGGGAGCCTGCTTCCTCCTCTCTCTCTCTCTGCCTGCTTGTGATCTCTCTCTGTCAAATAAATAAATAAAATCTTTAAAATATATATATATATATATATATAATATGACTCAAATTAAAAGCCTTATATGTTATTATAAAAAGAATAAGTGAAAAGACTGAATTTAATTCTAGGAAGAAAATGAAGAGCTGCGTTCACCCCTATTATTTAAAGTTGTTTTAAAAGTGCTAGATAATGCATTTAGATAATAGAAAAAACCTCAAATTTTACATATTTGATATGAAGATAAGTGCAAAATTAATATACAATGATTAATATCTTCCATTTATACCAACAAAAACAAATTAAAATATAATGGAAAAAGCCCATTTACATAAGCAGTCAAAAATAAAATGAAAATTAAATACCAAGGAATAAATTTCACATGCAATGCCTCTATACTAAATGAAGAAAACTACCATATAAAACTTTATTGAGGGAAATTAAAAGAAAAAGACCTGAATAAAAGTAGAACGTAGAAAAGGCAGCAATTTAAAGATGTCAATTTTCCCTGTGTCATAAAATGCTGATTAAAATGAGATGTTTTTCACCCTTTGGATTCATAACAACAACAACAACAAATATATATATATATATATATATATTATCAAAGAGGGGAGAATATGAAGAAACCTGCTGTTAGGGAAAGTGTGGCAGTGGGCACATTCACGAATAGTACTAAAATGTAAATTGTTCCAGCTTTTTGGAAAGGCAGTTAGCATTGTGCTTTCTTAACAAATTAGATGTATGACTCAAATTAAAAGCCCCATGTTTAATCATAAAAAATTTACAATATCAAAATTAATGCCAGGAACAGGAAAAGAATGCTTACTATTATAAAATTATTTTGAAAGTATGAGGTACTTATGTTATGGAAATACACAGACAGAACAATGCAATAAACTAGAGGGTTTAGACATAGACAATTATATACTGTAATTAGAAATATAATACAAACAACATTTTAAATCTTTGGGGGGGAAAGGAGTAATCAATAAATCATTTGGGGGAAGCTGATTATCTACCGAGAATAGCAATAGTAATAAGACTAGGTCCAGCTAATATCAATTATATACTTACTATGTACCAAGTTTTGCTCTGAATTCTTTGAATGGATTCCTTCATTTTCATGACAAACTTATGAGTCAGGGAATATGATCATGCATTCCCTTTTTACAAATGAAAACAGCTTCCAAGAGGTTAAGTGATTTTTCTCAAGGTCACTTGGCTGCTAGGTGGTAGAGCTTGATTAACCTCACTCCAAAGACCTCAGATAAATTCCAGGTAGATCAAATATTTAAACATTAAAAATCACACCACCCTTAGAAAAAGATATTTATAAATGCTTTTTGTGATCTTCATGTGGGAGATGGATTTCTAAGCCTCACTGGTATACCTAAAAGCTACAGAATTTTGATAAATATGATCATATAAAAATGTAAAGCTCCCTTTTAGCTAAAAATACCAGAAGGAAAGTTAAAAGACAATCTGGGAGAAAGTATTTGTAATACATTTGACATACTAATTTTCTTAATATTCACAGAGCTTGTATAAATCAAAACTAAAAAGATGAGCAACATTATTTAAAACTGGGCAAGGAAGGAGGGAGGCCAGACAGTGGAAGAGTAGGCGACTTCATTTCATCTCATGCACTGAATTTAGCTAGATATCTATCAAATCATTCTGAACACCTATGAATTCAACCTGAGATGTAAGAAAAGAATTGTATTCACACTGGCAAAGAAGCACTCAAACTTTCACTCTTCACAGATGACATGATACTTTCTGTGGAAAACCCAAAAGACTCCAGACCCAAATTGCTAGAACTCATACAGCAATTCAACAACATGGCAAGATATAAAATTGTACGGAAATTAGTTGTATTTCTATACACTAACAATGAGAAAAGAAGAAAGAAAGAATCGATACCATTTACAATTGCACCCAAAACCTTAAGATATCTAGGAATAAACCTAACTAAAGAGGTAAAGGATCTATACTCAGAAACTATAGAACACTCATGGAAGAAATTGAGGAAGACACAAAGAAGTGGAAAAACATTTCATGCTCATGGATTGGAAGAACAAATGTCGTTAAAATGTCTATGCTACCCAGAGCAATCTACATATACAATGCAATCCCTATCAAAACACCACTGACATTTTCCACAGAGCTGGAACAAATAATCCTAAAATTTGTATGGAACCAGAAAAGAAGACCCTGAATAGCTAGAGGATATGTTGAAAAACAAAACCAAATCTGGAGGCATTACAACTCTGGACTTCAAGATCTCTTACAGAGCTGTAATCATCAAGACAGTATGGTACTGGCACAAAAACAGAAGCATAGATCAACGGAACCGAACAGAGAGCCCAGAAATGGACCCTCCACTCTATGGTCAACTAATCTTTGACAAAGCAGGAAAGAATGTTTGATGGAAAAAGGATAGTCTCTTCAATAAATGGTGTTGGGAAAATTGGACAGCCACATGCAGAACAATGAAACTGGACCATTTCCTTATACCATACACGAAGATAAACTTAAAATGGATGAAAAACCTCAATGTGAGACAGGAATCCATCAAAATCCTAGAGAAGAACCCTGGCAATAATCTCTTCGACCTCCGCTGCAGCAACTTCTAGCTAGATATATCTCCAACAGCAAGGGAAACAAAAGCAAAAATGAACTATTGGAACTTCATCAAGATAAAAACCTTCTGAGGGCACCTGGGTGGCTCAGTGGGTTAAAGCCTCTGTCTTTGGCCCAGGTCATGATGCCAGGGTCCTGGGATCGAGCCCCACATCGGGCTCTCTGCTTAGCGGGGAGCCTGCTTCTTCCCCTCTCTCTCTCTCTCTCTCTCTCTTGCCTGCCTCTCTGCCTACTTGTGATCTCTTGTCTGTCAAATAAATAAATAAAGGCTCAGTGGGTTAAGCCGCTGCCTTCGGCTCAGGTCATGATCCCAGGGTCCTGGGATCGAGTCCCGCATCGGGCTCTCTGCTCAGCGGGGAGCCTGCTTCCTCCTCTGTCTCTCTCTGCCTGCCTCTCTGCCTACTTGTAATCTCTCTCTGTCAAATAAATAAATAAAAAAAATCTTTAAAAAAAAAATAAAAAAAAAATAAAATCTTTTTTTTAAAAAAAGAAAAACCTTCTGCACAGCAAAGGAAACAGTCAACAAGACTAAAAAGCAACCTACACAATGGGAGAAGATATTTGCAAATGTCATACCTGATAAAGGGTGAGTATCCAAGATCTATAAAGAACTTAACAAACTCAACACCCAAAAAACAAATAATGTAATCAAGAAATGAGCAGAAGACATAAACAGACATTTCTCCAAAGAAGACATACAAATGGAACAGACACATGAAAAAATGCTCCACATCAGTCAGAATCTCACATCTTCTTCTATATCTATCTATCTATCTATCTATCTATATGATAGAATACTACTCAGCCATCAGAAAGGATGAATACTTTCCACTTATGTAGACGTGGAAGGAACTGGAGTGTATTATGCTGAGTGAAATATCTCAATCAGAGAAAGACAATTATCATATAGTTTCACTTACAGGTAGAATATAAAAAACGGCACAGATCATCATAGGGGAAAGGAAGGAAAACTGAATGGGAAGTCATCGGAGAGGGAGAGAAAGCATGAGAGACTCTTAACTCCAGAAAACAAACTGAGGGTTGCTGGAGGGGAGGAGAGGAGGTGGGTCGGGTAATTGAATGATGGGCATTCAGGAGGGCACGTGATATAATGAGCATGGGTGTTATATGCAACTGATGAATTATTGAACACTCAATCTGAAACTAATGATGTACTATATGTTGGCCAATTGAATCTAAATAAATAAAAAATAAAAGTGGGCAAGGAACATGAAAAGCCAATTGAAAAATAAGAACAAAAAAGGACTATTAAAAAGGACAGGATGCTCACCTTCACTAGTTATCAAAAATGCAAATTAAAATATTTTCCTCCTTCAGATTGATAATGTTTATAAATATTAACAAAGATGGAAGAACACAAGGAAACCTCCTGTCAAGAAAGGTCTACGATGTGGGTGTATTAGGACACTGATGGTGAGGGTGCAATTTATCCCAGTCTTTTTGGAAGTACAATTACTTTTGTGCCTACAATTTCTTTTAAATATTCTTTGGCTCAGTAAGTCTTCTATTAATATTTCCTAAGATGACAGCAAAAAAATGTGTAAAGGTGCACGCATTGGTATGATCCTTGCAGCACTATTTTTAATAGGGAGCATTTGCTAAGAAACAACCTAAAAGTTGACCAAGTGAAGAGTGGCTTACAATGAATCTTGGAACACTACATCAAAAATTAATGAAGTATTGTATGGTGACTAACATAACACAATAAAAAATTTTTTAAAAAGCAAAGTGTGGCTTAGTAAAGAGCTATAAAGCCATGAAAAACATTGGTCAGCAGCCATGAAAATGGTGATGTGAATGGGCATGAAAAAGGATCTATAATACCCTGATGACTGAAAAAGCAAGATACCAAATAGCATGCATGGTATGACCTTATTTGTACAAAAGCATATGTACATGCGTGTGCTTACATGTGCACGTATGACTTTAAAAATCTTGGCCTCTCGTTCTCTAATTAAAGCTTATTTCCACAGATGTCTCATTCAAAGAAAGAACAGTCTATCATCTGAAATATTCAAAAAGCAACTTTGCTCTTTACTTCCTACTCTTGAAGAGTGCCACGGTAGAGAATACATTCATAATGCACAGCAAAACTTATTAAACATCCTCTCTTCTTTGTCTCTGTTTTCCTCTAGGTCTCCAAAGCTGCTTCAATTCCTGTAATTGGAAATACAGCTTTAGAAGTCTCTGGTGCATGTTACAGCCACACACCCAAAGAGAGAGAAAGAGAGAGAGAGAGACAGAAACAGAAACAGAGAGAGAGAGAGAGAGAGAGAGAGAGAGTAGACTCTTTTTCCCAGTAGGTTTCCCCAAATTTTCAGAAACCGGGCTCATACTGAATTAAAACAGCAGCTCCCTTCTTACTCAGGTAGAGAGGATAAAGGGATAGGGTGGGAGAGGGAAGGATTTTCATAGAAAAAAGGCCCTGGGAAGATAAAACTATAACGATAACTACAAAGATAAATATATATTTTTAACCAAAGCTTCTTGGTTATTTTCCAAGATCAATAGGTTAATTTGTGTGCATTGCAATGTTTCCCATTTTACAATGTTCTTAGTATAAGAATTCATTCTATATCATTAGAAAAAATTTTCTAGAGCTTTCCTATGAGGCTTTCCCATATGCACCATAAAGATTCATGGTATCTTAAAGATCTGTGACTTCATATATAGTTGCTTGAATTATATGTGGACTTTTTTTTTACAGGTGGACATTTCTATCTGTTTTTATTATTTCTATTATGTTTAGTTAGCCGGCATATAGTACTTCATTAGTTTTTGACGTAGTGTTCAATGATTCATTAGTGGCATATAACACCCAGTGCGTATCACAACAGGTGTCCTCCTTAAAACTACCTGCTTTTAGGGGCACCTGGGTGGCTCAGTGGGTTAAAGCCTCTGCCTTCGGCTCAGGTCATGATCCTGGGGTCCTGGGATTGAGCCCCGCATGGGGCTCTCCGCTGAGCAGGGAGCCTGCTTCCTCCTCTCTCTCTGCCTGCCTCTCTGCCTACTTGTGATCTCTGTCAAATAAATAAATAAAATCTTTTTTAAAAAAATACTACCTGCTTTTTGACTAGTCCAGAATTTCTCAAATTCGGCACTATTGACAAATTGGGTGGGATGATTCCTTTTCCTTGCTGGAGGTAGGAAAGCTCACCTATGCATTGTAGAATTGTTAGTAGCATTTCTGGCTTCCAGCCATTAAATGCCAGTAGGGTTAAATGCCCACTTTCCCTACCCACCCACTGACACTCCAGGTTGTGACAATCAAAAATATGTTCAAATGTTGGTAAATGTGCAACAGCGACCAAAAATGCACCTCACTGAGAACCACAGTAATTGACACAGATCTTTTAGGGAAGTAGAAGATTATATACATAAATACATACACACATATATGTACACCTATATGTACGCATCTATATTTTATACATATATAAACTCTTTTTGTATCATGATAAATTTTGTTTTTAATTTGTGAAATAACAAAAGCGGATCATGTCAAAAGTCAGCACCCAAAAAGCTAAAGCTTATCAGTAAATACACATTTATTTCTAAAATTCATGAAAGGCTGGAAATGTCATTACAACAAAAATGACACTGATAAAAATGCAATATAGAACTGAAAAATGCAACTATCAGGGGTGAGGAACTAGCGGAGTTCAGCCAAAATCTAATTAGAATGATTCTACAGGGAAAACGGAAGGCTACTCAAATTTATTTTTTAATCATTTTGTTGTTTCTGTCTTTCTTCCAGGCAGAATATGCTTAAGCTCATACTGGGATTGTTTCTGTATAATTCTAGACTGATGGAATGAATCAGAGAATTGCATAAACTCCCTGGTGAATTCACCATCTGCCCATGCCCTCCGAATATTTTCTATGACTGAACTCCCTGAACAAGTGAAGTTGAAGGCATAGCTGAGCGGAAAGAAACAATGAGAATATAAAATAAAGTGAACACACAAACATCAAAACTCTTGCCTATTCAGAAGCCCACACTGCAAACTTGCTTAGGGGAAATTTGTCAGTGTGCCCAAAGAAGTTCCTCTTACTTTCTGAAGAACTTCTTAACTCTGATGAGTATCTTTGGTGACACACTGGTATCAGATTCATCTTCAGCACGAAGAGCTACTAGAACTAAACAACAGCAAACAAACAAAAGAACAAACAAAATCCAGAAAGGTCCTTGGTAATGCTCCCACGGGTGAAGCTGGCCAGGCCATCCGTAAGGAAACTTACAGTACACAGACCCAAAGTGAAATCTTAGTTCAAATGCTGACTTTGACAGTGATTTCCAGGACACTTTCTAGTTTTCATGTTTTCCGCTTTTCAATTGCAGAATTTAATCAAATATATCTAATGGGCCGTTAGGCCATTTACTATCTGTAGAAATTCATGAGACCCCTTCATGCCCCTCTCCCTCCCATCCTTTGTAAAATACTGTCTTATAGGCAAGAAGTCTCATTGTGCATTTCAAAAAGCAATGTTTTTGATAACTTTAAAAGTAGTCCAAAATAGATTTTGATGCTTGTCAATAATTTAGCTGGGCTGGTATGAGTGTATATATAAATAGATCATATCAGATACCTAAAATTGGAACAGACAAGAATAACATTTTATATCTATATTGTTACATAACTTTTATTAATTTAAGGTTCTCACTGCTTCTATCACGTTCATGCAAGTCAGTTAAACTTAGCCAAAACTTAATAAACTTAAAAAACTTAAATAAAACTGCAGCCAAAACCTGGCTCATGTTTCTCCAAATTCTCAGCTTTATCCAGATTTTTTTTAAAAAATTGAAGCACATAAGTAAACTGCTTCAGTAGAGAGACATCTTTAGGCTATGCATGTATCAAATACAGCTCTTGATATATTGGTTCAAACAGGAAAGGGAAGAGTTGACACAAAATCTGTTATTGCTGCATAGACCAGGGGTCAGCAAACTAAGCCCCGTGGGCCAAAACCAAGCCATCATCTATTTTGTAAATAGAGTATTATTCAAATGCAGTCATGCCTATTCATTTACATATTGTCTACAGCTGTTTTTGTGCTGTAAAGGCAGAGTTGAGTAGTTGTGACAGGGAAATCGTGCCCTGCAAAATCTATTTGCTATCTGGCCCTTTGCAGAAAATGACTGCCAACTCCTGGCATAGACTATCAAAGGGAAGGGACTGTACAAATAATCCAGTCTTCTTATTTTAAGGAGGGGAAAAAAACCAAGGCCTAGAGGGAGTACATGGTTTGCCCAGCATCACACAGCTTATCAGTAGCAAAGTAGTTACTGGAAACCACGTTTTTTGATGTCCTTTGGGGGAAATGAATATCATTTCCAAGAATTATTAAGTAAGGTCCACACTTCTCCAGAGTTCACATTTCAGTCTATAGGATATCACAGTGCTTTCAGCTTTTAGGTAGAAGAGTGAAAAGACAATTCTGTGAACTCAAACTCCCTTGCTTTTTCCTAGAGATTAGATGAGACAATGCATGTATGAGTGTAGCCCAGCACCCCACTCACATTAATTTCCTTTCTACTTTCCTTTTTCTCGATGAGCAAACTGAAACCTGCTGGGTATGTAGGTTTTGGGTAGGTAGCTCTATGTATGTAGCTTGTTTTGAGGTCATGCCTGCAATGAAGATTAAAGATAGAATTCACCCTCGGAATTTAGAATTCCTAGTCTTCATTCTATGATGCCAAATGAACAATTCAAATATAGAATACTAGAACGTGGAATCAGTTGGGGTAAATTTTTTTTTTTTTTGCATTTACTTGTATTTTGAAATAACAAGAGAATAATCATTGTTTCTTCATTAGCCTTCCTCAGTTAGAGTAAAAAACTTCCAAAAGGCTACCTACCAAATGAAATTTTCCTTCCAAGTAGGCATCAGCAGCTGCTTGGTAATAGTTTCCTATCAGGGAGTGAAAAATAATCTCCCACTTGTGCTGCAATGGCTTGTCGTAACAAAGAGCAAGAACTGGAGATGTAAACATGACTGCCAGATCAATGACCATCCACTTTCCTGTGCTCTATACTGCTGCATTTCTAAGCAAAATAAATTATCCTGTTTGGAGACAATAATGAGGGGAAGTACAAGTGAAACACATGGCTTAAACAAAACAAACAAAACTAATCCTACACAGAAATAAGGGATAAATGATTTCTTCCTCCATTTCCACAGCTCTATCCAAGGCTATTCCCTTCTAATTGAATATACTCCCCAGTGTAATTTTAGAATGATGAATTATGTTGCACAAATGTGGACTATGGCTTATATGAGGAAGGCAAGAAAATCAGCAAGGATAAAACTGCAAATATCCAGTTGAGAACTAATGATGTGTTGAATTAAATAAAAATGAAGATAGAAAAGATGACCTTGTTTGAAGATATTAACCAAGTAAGAATCTTAGATCCTTTCTAGAACAGCTTGATAATAGAAGGGAGTGATGAACCCCCATTAAGGAGATAAAACCTACAAGACTTAAAAAAAAAAAAAAAAAAACCCTGAGACTTTTTATTATAAATTGAATAGAGATGATGGAGAGGGAGAAAAAATAGTTAATGGTAATTATCAGTTTTCTATTGCTGCTGTAACAAACTACCACAAACCGAGTTGCTTAAAATAACAGAAATGTATTATTTTAAAATGCTGAAGGTCAAAAGTCTTAAATGGATGTCTAAAGTCAAGCTGTACAGGCCTGCATTCCTTTTGGAGCCTCAGGGGAAGAATGTTTCTTTGACTTTTCCACCTTCTAAAGGCTGCCCACATTCCTTTGTCTCTTGGCCCCATTTCTCCATCTTCAACACCAGCAATGTTGGACCAAGACCTCTCACACTAGACTCCTTTCTGCTTCTTTTTTTATTTCTTGTTGCTGTGGTTGACTGCTCATGCTCTTCAGCCCCAGTCCTCCTCCAATTGTACACTATGTTCCAACTCTTTTTGCCTACTCAAGCAATTTCCCCTCTCTCCCCTATATCTCCAAGCCCTCTCCACCTCATGGATCATTGCCTTCAGCATACAAACGTTTCAATATCACTCTCATTTTATACAAAAAAATCTCTCCCATTTTCCTCTTCAGCTACTGCCCCATTTTATCCTTGCCTTTATAGCAAAGATACTTGAAACAGCTCTCTACATTCCTTATCTGGAATTTACCTCATCTTCTTTTTTAATTAACCAAATAAGCATTTTTTTAATTTATTTATTTTCAGCATAACAGTATCATTATTTTTTCACCACACCCAGTGCTCCATGCAATACATGCCCTCTATAATACCCACCACCTGGTACCCCAAACTCCCACCTC
>NC_081575.1:10930884-10951007 GCF_022355385.1 Mustela nigripes
TCCCACCAACAGTGTAAGAGGGTTCCCCTTTCTCCACATCCTCTCCAACACATGTTGTTTCCTGTCTTGCTAATTTGGCCATTCTAACTGGTGTAAGGTGATATCTCAATGTAGCTTTAATTTGAATCTCCCTGATGGCTAGTGATGATGAACATTTTTTCATGTGTGTGATAGCCATTTGTATGTCTTTATTGGAGAAGTGTCTGTCCATATCTTCTGCCCATTTTTTGATATGATTGTCTGTTTTGTTTTTAAAGATTTATTTGTTTTAGAGAGAAAGGGTGGGCAGGGGCAAAGGGAGAGAATCTCTGATGAACGGGGAGTCTGACAAGATGTGGAGCTCAACACGGGGCTCATAACCCATGAGATCATGACCTGAGCCAAAACCAAGAACCAGACACTCAACTGACTGAACCACCCAGGCACCCCTATCCAAATAAGCTTCTTACTCCGCCACTCTACTGAAGCTACTCTTATCCTAGATTACCAAATGGCATTCACATTGATAGATCCAGTGATCATTTCTGACTTCATTTTATCTGACCCATCAGCAGGATTTGACTCAGTTGACCACTTCTGACTCTGAAGCACTGTCCTCATTTGACTTCTAGGACACAACACTCATTTTGTCTTCTCTGCAGGTTTAGCTAATTCTTGCTACTCTCCTTTGCTTGATCTTCTTCAAATTTGTCCTCTAAGTATTGGAATATGCCTGGTTTCAGTCCTCGTATCGTTTTGCTAGTCTGTCTACTTCTACTCACAAGGTGATTTACCCAGTCACATGGTTTTAGAGGCCTATATGCTTATGACTTACAGATTTATATCTATAATCTGAACTGAGCTGCACATTTTTATATCCAAAGGCTTATTTAACATTACCATTTGGAGGTTTAACAAATATCTTAAGTTCCATGGATGCAAAACATCTTCTGACAATCTTCTCAAACCTGTTACTCCCGTAGTTCTCCTATTTCAGGAATGATAACTCCACTTGTTTTGTTGCTCAGGCCCAAAACCTTGGAGTTATCCTTGATTTCATGCTTAATCTCAATATATTCATCACATTAATCCAGCAATGCTATGGATTCTAACTTCAAAAATACATCCAGAATCTGACAATTTCTCATTGTCTTCACTCCTACCACCCTGGTCCTAACCATCATAATCTTTTTTTCTTTTTTTCTTTTTTTTAATTATTGCCAGTAGCCTCCTAACTGGTCTCTCTACCCCATTCTATAGTCTGTTCTCGGTATGAAAGGTTCAGTGATCCTGTTAAATTCAACTAAATCATAAGTTACATCATGTTATTTCCTCTCCTAAAAAATCTCCTCAGTGTCTTCTCATTTCACAATGAATAAAATCCATAATTCAATGTCCCAAAGGTTCTATAGCAGTGGGTGCTGGTAAGGGTTAAGCAAGTAGTTCTATATTAACAAGTATGTATGTGTATTCACACACACACACACACACACACTATAAACATAATAAAATTTACTGATTTAAAGGATGACTAGCATACAATTTAGGAGTATTTATAAGATATTCAACATTCTTTTTTGTGAATTCCATATGGCCAATTGATTCTTGCAAAATGCTTTCACTAACTTTGGCAAAACTCCTGTATCTATAGTCAAACTATGGTTGGGAGTTGATGAATGTGTTTAGTTCCCATATAAATGTTGATATTTTCATTTTCACTAAAAAGTAAGATAAAAGTGAAACAACAATAACAACAACAAAAAAGTGAAACAACAAAGATGTATGTTGTAATTTAAGTAGTTCATCAATGATAGGAATGACATCTTTATTGAATCAGATTATCGTTTTCAAATACTAGAAGGATACTTCCTCAATATTTTGTACCATCATAATGTAATACCTACAGTCACAATACCTTTTTAATTTAAACTACATTGTGAATGTTTTCTATATCATGTCATTACATCTAGAATATTAACCCAATAAATAAACAAACCAACAAAGCCTTATTTGCAGTATTTTTCAAATTTTCATTGTATAAATACTCCTATCATGGCTTATTTTAAAGTCTCAACTTGATGTCACTGAATGCAGAGATTGTAATAAATGTTTCTTACACTCCATTATATAGTATGTCTATCAGGAAGATAAAATAGACCTTTATTATAAAAGTTGGAATCATTGGCACAGGTTATGGGTACATGTTCAAGGGCATTCTCCTGAGGAGAAGGTAAGTTCCTGCCTGAAAAAAAATGTGTGTTAGGACCATAATTAGAGGTCATGTCTATCATTGAAAGTGTCAGAATTAAGCTAAGAAGTACCCAGGACTTTGGTGGAGAGGCTTGGGTCTTAGGCATATGAGAGTATCCATAACTAAAATTTAATTTTATGTGTCTTAAATTTAATCCCTGTCTGTCTTTTCCAAGTCTTTGATAGAGTCTTGCTAAATTTTACAACCCATCTTCAGCTAACAATGTAGGGAACTGAAGGAAAGTTCTTTTCCTGCGCTTTTGGGAAAGAATAAAGGAAGAATGACAACTGAGCAATGGAAACAAGTTAGGAGATGGCTGTAAGTAGACCAGTAATCTGGAATCAGGTAGCTGGTTAAGATCGAAAATGAGAACAAAACGAATGTGTGGAACATGGACAGATTCTTTTGGGATTTCTAGAAATACATGAGGAGGGAAACATAGTGGACGACCAGACTTCTTACTGTTGCATAGGATAAAGGCTTGGATTTGTGAGTTGGGATGTTTTTTTTAAGTCTCCACTGAAGATGGGAGAAGCCAGCTACCTAACTGCAATGAAAAATAAAATGTCAACATGTTAAAAAAAAAAAAGAGAAATCCATGATTAGATGCTGAAAAGACATTTGATTTAACATCCATTTTATATATATATAAGAAAAACATCTAACTCTGGTTAACATAAAAATTCATGGATACATCCTTAGCAAAAGAAACAAAGCAGATCAAAATGAGGTAAAAATAACATTCAGATCAGAAAAGTGAGTATAACACAGTCTTTCCATCTAAGCAAAAATAAAGCTGTGTCTCTGCATCCATAAAATAAAATAAGTTTAGAGAGATTAGGTTATTTATGAATCAATACATAGATCAAAAATATAAAATTTCCAAAAGTAAAATTCTGCAATTATAAAACAGTAGTGTGGGAAGGTAAACTGAGAAATGTAAATTTCTACTATGACAAACAATATGGAGTTTACTCAAAAAATTAAAAATAGTTCGCCAAACTATGGAACGAACCAAGATGCCCTTCAACAGACAAATGGATAAGGAAAATGTGGTCCACATACACTATGGAGTATTATGCCTCCATCAGAAAGGACGAATACCCAACTTTTGTAGCAACATGGACGGGACTGGAAGAGATTATTCTGAGTGAAGTAAGTCAAACAGAGAGAGTCAATTATCATATGGTTTCACTTATTTGTGGAGCATAACAAATATCATGGAGGACAAGGGGAGTTAGAGAGGAGAAGGGGGTTGGGGGAAATTGGAAGAGGAGGTTAATCATGAGAGACTATGGACTCTGAAAAACAATCTGAGGGGTTTGAAGTGGTGGGGGCAGTGGGAGGTCGGGGTACCAGGTGGTGGGTATTATAGAGGGCATGGATTGCATGGAGCACTGGGTGTGGTGAAAAAATAATGAATACTGTTTTTCTGAAAGTAAATTAATTAATTTAATTTTAAAAAAATAGAATTACCATGTTAAAAAAATGATAGTATGGGAAGATCTCCATGGAAGACAAAAATCTCAGAAGTTACAAAAGAAAAGACTAATAAGAGTAAAGATATAAATCTGACAGTCTCTCTCTCTCAGTCTCTCTCTCTCTCTCTATAAATATATATGTATTTATAATATATATTAAATAATAGAATTTAAATTTAAATTTCTGTTCACAAAAATATGCAATAACAAAATTAAAAAACAAACTACAAAATATATGCAACACATATGACAAAGGGCCAATTTTCTTTTATATAAAGAGCTTTTAAAAATAAACAAATGAAAAGACCAATGTAATAGAAAATACTTTAAAATGACATGAAAAACATTTAATAAAGAAACTGGGATTGTTATAAACATACAAAGTTAATATCAATCTAATAAGATGTCATGTTCTACCTATCAAAATATCAGATATAAAAGTTTGAAACATCCAGTATTGTCAAGGTTGTGCAAAATTAGACCCTCCTTTTTTTGTTGTTATAATAGATATTTAGCAAGCTCTATTAAAATTTTAAGTGCATATAATCTTTTGTCCAATGATTCTACTTTTAAATAACGTTACACTCAGATATACTGATAGATGTACCAAAGATATACCTATAGTGATGCTCACAGTGGCATTATTTATGACCTCAAATACCTAGAAATAACCCAAATGTCTACCTATCATAAATTGGCTAAGCCATTTATGTTGTATCTATAAAATTAAATAAAATGCCACCATTTAAATTAATATGGTAGATCTTCATATGCTGATCTCAAACTGCATTAAGTATTAAGAATCAAGACATTATACAATTTATATAATATTTTCCCTTTAGTATGGGCTAAATTGTGTCTTCTCAAAATTCATATGTTGAAGTTGAACTCCTAGTACCTCAGAATCTGACTGTATTTGGAGATAGTATCTTTAAGAGGTAATTAAAGTGAAATGAGCTCATATGGGTGGGCCCTAATCCCATATGACTGTTGTCCTTATAAGAAAAGATTAGGATACAGACAAGGCACAAAGGCAAGGCCATGTGAAGATATAGCCAGAAGCTGGTCTTCTACTAGCCAAGGAGAAAGGCCTCAGAAGAAACCAACTCAGGTGGCATCTTGATCTGAACTTGTAGCCTCCAGAATGTGAGAAAATAAAATGTTCATATGTTAAGCCACCCACTCTGTGGTATTTTGTTATGATAGCCCTAGTAAAATAATACAGGTATTAAAAAAAAATTGTGTGTGTGTGTGTGTGCTTATGTACCTATCTAAATGGGGAAGTATGAGCATGGAAAATTTCTGGAAGGGTTCACAGTAAACTGTTAGTAATTGCAAACTTTAGATGGTCCATAACAACCTAAAATTGTCAGGAGGCAATAATTAAGCAAAAGTGTTTATTTGGGATCAAAGAATCGCAATTTGAGGTACTCAGATTTGGGTAGAAACCCAGATAGTGTCCCCTTAAGGAGCAAAACCCAGGGTTTTTCAAGCAAAAAGGGAATGTCCATATATATATATATATATATTTTTTTTTTTACAAAGAAATTTTAATTGGTATCAGTGGCAGAAAGCTAATCTTGACTGAATATAATTGGTTGTTAAGGCCATCACTAAGCAAAGTCTTACTGTAAGCAAGTTGTAGGTGTTTGGTCTGAGTCCTTGGAATATTTGCAGTTTGGCCCAGTTCAAAAGTTCATGGTTCCGCTGGTAGGATGTGCTTAAGCCCCACTTCCTTAGTGGCCTGCTTGCTGCATTTATAAACCCCTTGACATCTGTGGCCCCATTTCATTCCCCACTAAGGATAGAGTTCTGTTTGGGGATGGAGACTAATTTCCTATTGTTCACCATTTTTACCATCTGTATATATCATTTTTACACATTTTTAAAGGATTATTTATGCATGTATTTGAGAGAGAGAGCACAAGAGAGTGAGTGAGCACACAGGAGAGGGGGAATCAGATTCCTGGTGAGCAGAGAGCCCACCATGGGCTCAATTCTGGGACCCAGGGATCATGACCTGAGCTGAAGATGCTTAAATGACTGAATCACACAGGTGCCCTGTTTGTATACATTTTTTAAAGTATGTATGTATGTATTTATTTATTTGACAGAGAATATGAGTTGGTGGGCAGAGGGAGAAGGAGAAGCAGACTCCACCTGAGTGGGTAGCCTAATGCCAGGCTCGATCCCAGGACCCTGAGATCATGACCTGAGCCAAAGGCAAGACCCTTAACTGAATGAACCATTCAGGCACCCCTGTTTTCATACATTTTTAAAAATCAGTGATAAAAAGATCAACACAGTATTAAAAATTAAAGCTCATGAAGAGACTACTGACAAGAGAGGAAAAAAATCACTAAACATTGAAAAGGAAAATAGTCTACTAATATTCAAAGGTATGAATAAAAACACATTACTATATTTTGTCCATCAAAATGACAATTTTTAAAACACCAATACATAGTTAATGTAGGGGTGTAGGGATGAAAATCTTGGACTTTGCAATGAAAAAGGCTGGAGGTGTGCTAATTGCTAGCTGAAAAAGTTGTTTGTTGAGTCTTAGGCTCCACATCTGTAAATAAGAACACGAGTACCTACCTCATACTTATTCTGATTAATAAATGAGAGAAAATATGCATAGCAGCTGGCTCACAGTAAAGTGTTAATAAACATTAACTATATTGTGATGATAACAAGCAGAGACATTGGTATTTTTGAAAACTGCCATTGAGAGTATAAGTTCACAGAATTCTTTTAGAGAGCATTTGGTAATATTTTTCAAGAGCTTGATTCAGTAATTTTGCTTAAGGTAACTTATTATAAGGGGATAATCAGCTATGCACAAAGATTTATGCACAATATTGTTAATAATAGCATTATCTATAAACCCCAAAACATGGAAACACTGTAAATGCCATCCAGATGAGACTGGTCAAATAAGATAAGGCATATCGATATAATCAAATTCTATCTAGTTATTATGAAACGTAATTTCAAAGCATATTTTTTGGCACAGGGAAGTTATTAAAAATAATGTAAATTCCAAAAAAATGGATACAAAAGTTGTTCGAACACAACCCTGATACTTGCCAATGTGACCGGGGTTGTGTTGGATCCTGCGAGAAAACTCCAGGAGATGGAGGGCAAGAGTCTTCCTGGGCCCACGCCAGGAATAAACATGGGAGGGTCCCCGGACTGCTTTCCCGGCCTCCTTTAGATGGATCTGATAAGTGTGGAGAATCCTTAACTTGCTCTTGTCATTTAAAGCTAAGAGATAATCCTCGTTGTTCACTTGTCCCACTTGATTGCCTGCACGTAGCCCACATCCCGCACATAGCCCACGTCCTGCACTTAGCTCACATCTCACACCAGTTCATGCCCTGCAGGTAAATCTATATCCTGTTTGTAACCGGGTCTTGTGTGAAGTATAAAAGAAGTGATTGTAAGAAATAAAGTTGTCTACTGGTCACCAGTTGGTAGTCCCCTCATCATTTCGGCTCCTATCACCAGGATCCCCACCTCGGGAAGGTGACAAAAGTCCACATACATCATGACTCTCATTTTGTTTAAAAACAATAAAGAGAACAAAATAATAAAATAAAATGCTAGCACTGGCTACATTTGGGTCATAGCACTGCAGGTGATTTTTACTTCTTTTTCTGTATTTTTTAAAATGTTTCTAAAAAGAATATATATTACTTTTTTGTCATAATCGTGTTTTTTAACTTGATATTTAATATAATCTACATACAGGAAAGTTAATACCTGATAAGCATTTATCTTGATGAATTGTCACAGACTGATGCACCCTTGTTACTTGCACCATAATCAAGAATCAGACCCCCACTAACCACCCCTCACCCTCCACCCAGGGTTACCATTTTTATCATTTTCCTGACTTCTAACAGCTTAGATTCATTTTGCCTGTCTTTACAGTTTATATGAATGGATTCATACAGAATGCACTCTTTTGTGTTTGACTTCTTTTGCTCAACAATTTAAATTTGATGTTTTATTTATGTTCCAATACCCTAAAAGGAAAAATCCCAGTTGAAGATAGCAATTTATTCTTCTTGTGTGATGCAAAATGACCTTTGTAAATGAGTGGCTCACCCTACAGCTATACTTTCTGAAATGTCAGGATTGTGCAGTTTCTAGTCAACTCTTCTCCAGCACACTATATGCTGAAAAATTAAAATAATAAAAATGATAACAAAATATTAATAGTAATAATAAGTAAACAATGAAGTCTTAAAGAAGAAAAAGATAGTCTGTTGAAATTTATTTTAAACTGACAAGATTAGAGTCTAAGTGAAGATAATTTAGTTGAGAATAAATTAATATATTTTATTGAGGAATTCCCCTTTGCATGAACCTACTATGTGCTCAGAAATTCACATATGTTGCCCTACTGTTTAACCTTCACGATAGGCCTACAAGGTAGATGCTATTATTACTGTAGTACACATATGAAAACTGGGGCTCTGTGAGGTTTTCTGCTTTAGACTTCTAAGATAATTATTGGACTGTGGTATTGTAACCTGGGTTTGTCTGATTTCAAAGTCAGGCCTCTTTCTGCTGTGATGCTTACTGGTACGTATGTTAGCAAACTGTATTATTGTTTCACTTCCTTTTGATTTCCCATGGTAGCATCTGATTTTAATTCAGAGTGGGGATAGCCCAGAGAACTTTTAGCAGTAACAAAGGCAAAATTGCCATAAGGTCTGCTTATCCCTTGTCTGTTTTACTTGCATCAGTGACACGATTATACATCCATTACTACTGAGAATGTAATGTAAACTTCTTAAGCAGCTGAATTTAATGGAAAATGAATGCATATGTTTTTCAGTCAGGTTTGGGAATAAAGAGGGAGGGAGAGAGAGAGAGAGAGGGAGAAGAAACAATAAGTGAATAATGTTCAGAATTATTCAGTGTCTCCTCATTTCATGGGAAACCCCCTATAGTGCTCATCACTTTTAATGCTCAACAAATAACATCCACTTCCGTTTTGTCATGATAGCTAATGATCTGTCTTTGGCATATGGTCTCCTAAGTGTGAAATGATGCTTGCCTATCTAAAACTGGGAAGTAGTATTGGTCCAATGTATTCAAACATCACCAGTAAAAACACACTCATTTTCTTAGGAAGACAGCACAGCTTGTTTGTAATATATTACTCATTACACTGATAGGTCATCTCAGTTTTTTTTTTTTTAATGTGGGAGATTTAAACTCTTCCTGATAAGTTTTACAATATGCAATAAAATGAGATGTGTGGCTACAGGATAAATTGGAGCACTCTAAGCAGGAACCCATGTATGTGTTCTAGGTGAGCACTACATGAAAACTACAAACCTAGAACAATGTTTCCCAAAAATAGGCTCAAGGACCTCTGCACCAGAATCACGAGGCACACTGGGTAGACATACATAGCTCTGAACATACTGTGATGCTATATAGGTGAGACAAAGGACTTCCCATGATAGAGAAATTCTTTAAAGTCAAGAGCAGAGTTTCTCAACCTCAGCACTACTGACATTATAGACTAATAACTCGTTGTGGGGAGCTATCCTATGCATTATAAGAAGTTTGGCATTATTCTTGGCTTCTATTCATTAGATACCAGGAACAAACTGCCCCCCCTCCAGTGTGGCAATCAAAAATGTCCTGGGGGGGATGATAAAATTGTCCTCAGCTGATCACCACCTCTTTAGAGCAAGGATTCCAAGGGTTAGGCAACTAAAACAGTCATGGGAGGTAAGTGATTAATGAAATGAGCTTTCTTTGCAGATTGAATAAACCCAGGCAACTGTCAAAGAAGTATAGTTGGAGAGAGAAAGTGCTCCAGATAAGCCAAAACAACGGAAAATGTACTATCTATTCCAATATTCAGCAAATATTCATTGTGCTTCTCTTAGAAGAATACCACCTTCCTTCCTAAATGATTTTATTGAATTATTGAATGAGTGACTGAGTGAGCAAGTGAATGGGAGAGGTACAGAAGGAGAGTATAGAGTGAATCTCAAGCAGATTCTCTGCCAGGCACAGAGCCCAACACAGGACTTGATCACACAACCCCAAGATCACGATCTGAGCTGAAATCAAGAGTCGGACATTCAACTGACCGAGCCACCCAGGTGCTCCCTTCTTCTTTTTTCCCCCCATTTTATTTTATTTTCATTGTTCCAAAAATTATTTTTTATGCACCACACCCAGTGCTCCATGTAATATGTGCCCTCCATAATACCCACCACCAGGCTCACCCAACACTCAACACCCCCTCCCCTCCAAAACCCTCAGTTTGTTTCTCAGAGGTTTCTCAGGTGCTCTCTTCTTAAATGATTTTATAATTTCCAAAGTTTGGCCCTTGAAGGAGCACCTCATTATGGTAGGGTAGAAGGGAAGGAGTACATGAAGCTGACCTGCTGGTGCTACCTCTGTCTGAAGAGTCCCATCTTAACCTAATGGTTCTTTCACTTTAATGAACTGTCCCAATTTAAAGACAGGGTCATGCCTAGGCAGACAGTATTAGTAACAGACTGTTTTTCTGGCAATTGTCCAGACTCCAGGTAGACCCATGAACTAAGATAATTGGACTTTGGGTAGAGTGAGGATTAAACGTGTTAACACATTTAAAGTGTAAAGCACAGTTCCTGGGTCATAATAAGTGCTCAATAAACTCTGGTTCTTGTTTAATTATTCAAAAGGAGGTATCTGTGACATTTCTTCTATGACTCACTATCATAGGCCATGGCCAGGGCAGTTGCACTGGATCCTTGAGAGGACCTTTTGGCACAGAAAGGCAAAAAGCAAGTGTGTCTGTAATAGACCCAATAAGAATGTTCATACACAGTTAACTGCATAGATCCCCTGAATGCTGGAGTGCTCTTCTCTATGCTTCAAGCCAGAGGCTTAATCAATATAAAATGTAATTGACATGATAGTGTAAATGACATGGTGGTCTTGGCAGCCTGTAAGAAACGAAGAATCAAATTCTGATTCCTCATTTCATGGCTGCCATAGCCACCAGGCTCAAGTATGCTTTTGTGAGAAACAGGAACTCATCAGAGGTCCTAGGCCACTGACTTGCAGCCTTGACTTTTTATAAATCTTATCCATTGCCTGTTAGCAGAGTCCTTGATAAACCTACGTAAAGTTAACATGAACCACATTTGCATTGCCCTTATCAACAATCTTTGAATCTGTACCCTTTATGATTTGGTCTAGCCCACCCTGTGTGCCTGCTGCCCTCATGTTCCTTTTTTTTAATTAAAGATTTTATTCATTTATTTGACAGAGAGAGATCACAAGTAGGCAGAGAGGCAGGCAGAGAGAGAGGAGGAAGCAGGCTCCCTGCCTTGTACAGAGCCCAATGCAGGGCTCAATCCTAGGACCCTGAGATCATGACCTGAGCTGAAGACAGAGGCATAACCCACCGAGCCACCCAGGTGCTCTACCCTCATGTTCTAAAAATAACTTGCTCTTCTGACAAAAAGCAGAATCAGTATAATGGGGAAAATGTGCTGAAGTCAGTTTTTTGGAACTCTTTGACACAATGAGCTTAATGTGTCAGCCTGCAAAAGGTCTTTGTTGCTTGTTATGTACTGCTTAGTTTGTTAGTGCCTTTATTTATTTGCTTCTTTGTTTATGGAGTGAAGGTGGGGCCAGAATTTTTATTTTATTTTATTTTAAGATTTTATTTATTTATTTGACAGAGAAAGATCACAAGTAGGCAGAGAGGCAGGCAAAGAGAAAGAGGGGGAAGCAGGCTCCCCGCTGAGCAAAGAACCCGATGCAGGACTCGATCCCAGGACCCTGAGATCATGACCCGAGCCAAAGGCAGCGGCCCAACCCACTGAGCCACCCAGGTGCCCCCAGAATTTTTATTTTAATAGATAAATTGTCTCATTGTCTTTCAAATGGTCCTTGGTTGCCCATTTCTATGGTGGAGGAATGGAGGTGATCTCAGTACTATAACATTATTTAATTTAATCACATTATTTTGCTTTTTTCCTGGAAAAGCCAACTATGTTATGGCCAGACTGATTATTCCACCTGGGTCAGGCTAGCAAAAACATCAGGCACATTTTCCAGAAGGCTGTCTGCATTTTGACTTCCTGATTCACCAGAAGCCAGAAGCCTAGTTTGTCCTACAATTCACTTTGCTACCATAATTAGTCTTAGATATCTAAGTCATATCACCACTAATTATCTTACCTTGTCACCAACAGCTCTTAAATAAACTCTATCAAAACATGACTGTAGTGACAAAAAGCAAGTCCAATGTGCTTTCCAGTTGAGCCAATAAAGCCAGTCATATGTAGGTATATAAATGACAGGCAGGGTTTAATGTATTAGCCTTCCCCAGGATTTACCAAAAAAGTATTTATGTTTAAGTTTCAGTGTTATTTTTGGCAAATCATTTAAGAGATGACTAACCCCGTCTCTTTTAGGTAATCATTTATTTAGAATACATTTTGTAATGTCGGGGAGGACTCAGATCTCTTCACCAATAGTTAAGATTTAACATTAGTTTTCCCATGCAGCCAAGTGAGTTTGATTCTAGAGTTAGTGTTACTCCATCCCTCCAGCTCAGGCCAGAGTCTAGTGGGCAGACTTCCCAGTAGACTGCATATTGTCTTCCTGGTTCATTCGAAGTCTGCCATGGTACTTTCCCACCACCACAAGCACGTGACTGATCCCTTGGTTTCCACAAGCCATGAGGCTCTGTAAGTGATGAGAGACTTTCACATTCACTTCACTTTGGAGGCCTAAGATATCTAGCACCAATTCTATTTTCTTAGAAGGGGAAGAAGAAACAAATAGGTAAGAATCAGAGAGAGAAGGGACAGGAGAGCAACTCAAAGGCAGGTGCAATTAAGTTCTCTCTTTTGGGGGAGGAAGAGCTTAGAGAGCCTGAGATGCTACGAGAGAAGAGTACTTGGTAATAGATACACGTCTGAGGCTTCCTTTTTTTTTTTTTTTTTTTTTTAAGGTCGTTCCTTACTATATTATGTTACATTTTCCCCCTAGCAGCAGCTTCTCATTGGCCACTACTCTAACAGGTTTTGGTACTCTCTCTTTCCTGCTTAACTCTTTTAGGCCAGTTGCCTTCTGATTCTCCTGGCTTTTAACCTCAGACCAGTATCTTCAGTTCTCTCCACTCAGATTTCTGTGTGTCTTATAAGCCACAAGGCAGTCTTTCCTGCCACTACACTGCAGTGTAAGCTAAGTCCAGGAAGGTGCAGTCTACACCAGGGTTTCCACTCTCAGCAATACCAACATTTAGGGCCAGATAATTCTTTGTTCTTGGGGACTATCTCCAAGACAGCACAAAAATGTCTCTAGATATTGGCAGTGTCCCCTAAGAGCATTATTATACTCGACTCATTTCCTCTTATCATACCCCAAATCCAATTCATCAGCACATTCTATAGGCTCCCCTACAAAATACTCTCAGAACAGGCCTAGTTCTTACCATTTTTACCAGTACAGCTTGGCCCAAACCATCATTATCTCTCACCTGGATTATCAGAGTAGAGTTCTAATTGGTGAATCAGCCACCACTCCTACCTATCTAGTTTATTCGGAACACAGGCATCAGAATGATCTTTTTTAAAATCCATCACTCCTTCACTCAAAACCAGTGATGGCCTTCCAGCTTGCTAAAATTCACCTGCCAACATCTATGACCTGAGCCTCTACTACCATGTCTCTTCCTTGCTCTTCTCTAAGTCAGTATAACCTCTTCATGGTTCTTTCAGTAAAATAAGCACATCCCTGCCTCAAGACATCTGCACTTGTTTATGTATGTCCTGCTTTTTCCTCAAATATCCACATGATCTTTTCCCTCACCTTTTCTAGTTTTTTTTTTTTTGCCTCAAATATTACCTTTTCAGTGAGCTCTTTCTTGACTTCTTATTTAAAACAGCAACCCTTCAGCTCCCCCGACCCTTAACTTTCTGCATTGTTTCCTCCATTGTATTTATTACCATCTGACACAGTATATATTTAGCTTATTTACTTGGCTTATTACCTGCCCTTCCTCAATAGAACATAAGCTACATGATGCACAGAGAAAGTTTAGTCTATTGTATCCCTAATGTCTAGAACCGTCTCTGACCCAAAATAGGTGCCCGATAATAAATTGTTGAATAGATAAACAATGCATAAAATCTCTTAAATTGTGCCTTAAACATAGTAAATAAATCTGAGCTAATAAAATTATTGACAGCAGTCTTAATAATGTACCTGAAGCATGGGATGCTTGTATGGGAGGGGTAAATAATAATTAAAAGTAGAGGAAATATATAATGAAATTTGATCTCTAGAAATGATAACTTGTACTGAATATATCCATTATCTCATTTAATCTTTGAAGCAATCCTTTGAGATAATCCCATTAATAATTCACAGACAGGAAACACAAGATCTAGAAGGTTAGGTAAGTGACAGAGATAGGATAAGGGAGGTCTCTCTCCCCTCTATTGTTCACAGTTCTCCCCTCAATACATCTTTTGCACTTCTAATTCTTCCTTGACATCTAATTCCCAGAGGACCAGAAATGACATTCAATGCAATGAAGACTTCTCTCTTCAAAATGTTTATAACTGGAATCTCATCAAAGCTTTACACTGAACTACCAGTTTATAAAACATACAGGAGATACAGGAACACCATGAGTAAATGACACCATGAGTAAACAATCAGACAAATCCAGAAGGCGAGACATTTTATCCAATGTCATTAAAAAAGAGAGAGAGACATCCAGATAGAGTCTTGAGAGACATAAAATTTAAGTGCAATGCATAGTCCTTGATGAGATGCATGTTTCAACAAACCAGCTGTAAAAAAGATTATCACATGGTTTCACTTACTTGTGGAACATAAGGAATAGCATGGAGGACATTAGGAGAAAGAAAGAAAAAATAAAGGGGGGTAATCAGAGGGGGAGACAAACCATGAGAGACTGTGGACTCTGAGAAACAAACTGAGGGTTTTAGAGGGGAAGAGGGTGGATGGGTTGGCCTGGTGATGGGTATTAGAGAGGGCACGTATTGCATAGGTATAATACGTAAACAATGAATCTTGGAACACTACATCAGAAACTAACATCAACATACCGTATGGTGACTAACAAAACATAATAAAAAATGAAAAATAAAAAGATTTCAAGTAAATTTAAATATGAACAGGATATTAGAAAACATTAAGGAATGATTATTACTTTTATTAAAAATTTTATTTATTTATTTATTTATCAGAGAGAGAGAGGGAGAGAGCAAGCACAGGAAGACAGAATGGCAGGCAGAGGCAGAGGGAGAAGCAGGCTCCCTGCCGAGCAAGGAGCCCGATGTGGGACTCGATCCCAGGACGCTGGGATCATGACCTGAGCTGAAGGCAACTGCTTAACCAACTGAGCCACCCAGGCGTCCCTGACTATTACTTTTAATGGCTGTCTTAATAGTATTGTGGTATATAGAAAAATCTTACTTTTTAGAGAGAGATAATAATAAATAAAGTGTAAAATGACAAAATGTCTGTAATATTCCTAGAGAAATAAGGGCATCTGAGTGGCTCAGTCAATTAAGCAACTGACTCAAAATTTTGGTTTAGGTCATGATGTCATGGGAGTCCTGCACAGACTTCATGCTCATCAGGCAGTCTGCTTGAGATTCTCTCCCTCTGCCCCTCCCCTCCCCCCTCGCTCTCTTTTTCAAATAAATAAATAAATCTTTAAAAATTATAGAGGAATCAAATATGGAAAAATTCTCTGGTGGAGAAGAAAGGAAGAAAATAAAGATGCTAACTTGCACCACTATTATTGAACTTTTCTTTGGAAGCTCTGGCAAATAAAATACTAAGAAGGACAACAGCAACAATAAACCCTTTATCCTGTTTACTATGTGCCAGGAACTGTTCTAAGCATTTTGCATAACCTAACTCATTTGATCTTCAAAACTAGCCCTAGTGAAGCACAGCAGGTAAGTAGTGAAGCCACTTTCAAATTCATGCACCTCGCTTCCAGTAAATAAATAAATATACATATATATGTGCTACATGGATTAATGATGATGATGACAATAATGGTAGGTACAGATAGAAATAATTACTTATAGAATGAATTTTTAGATACCTAGAAAACCTAAGCAAATTCACTGTACATTTTTTAAGAAATAACTAGAGGTTCAATATCGTAAGAAGAGAACACACTTACAATATTAAACAACAAAATGTTTCTAGGAATAATCTAAGTTAAAATTTGTACTTCCCATAAGTACAATGTGTAATTTTATTTTTTAAATTTTTTACCTATTCTATTTAAATTCAATTAGTTAACATATAGTGCATTATCAGTTTTAGATGTAGAGTTCAGTAACTCATCAGTTGTATATAATGTATCCAGTGCTCACTACATCACACTCCCTCCTTAATGCCCATCACCCAGTTACCCCAAACTCCCACCCACCTCCCCTCCAGCAACTCTCAGTTTGTTTTCTATGATTAAGGGTCTCTGATGGCTTGTCTCCGTCTCTGATTTTGTCTTATTTTATTTTCCCGTCAAAATACCATTTGAAAATAACTTAGCAAATTGATTCAAAGATACACCTAAAACAATGGGTGATAATAACTAAGATAATTTTGATAAAGAATAATGAGAAAGACTGGTCCTAACACATACTAATGGAATTTTAAAGATTGAAAAAACGAAACAGTTTTGTACTGCCATAGAGGAATAGCTGAAAGGAGCACATTAGAGCCTGGATTTAGGCCCAAGAATATGAATTATGTATATGATAAGGTAACATTTAAAATCAAAAGGAAAAAAATGTCAATTACTCAACTGAAAGTCTTGTGATTACTATTCAGCCATTCAAAAAAAAAATTAAAAAATGGTTTCCTAAGCCAAATAAATGCAAGATGCATCAAATACTTTTAATCCACAAATCTTAAATCAAAGACAAAGTACAAATGCATATTGCTGATTTAAGCTCTATCATTAGACAGGATATTTCTAAACAGATAATGAAAATAAAAAATCATTAAAATATTAATAGAACTAAATATATACAAACTCTAAGAAAAAAAGTCAAATGAGTCAAGTTACAAATAACAAAATGGGAGAGCATTTGCCATACCAGCAGCAAAGTGTTAATATCTGCAATGTATAAAATACATTTTGTCTGAAGTATGATGATTATCTTCAGAGAAAACCAGACAAAAAAAATTAGCAGAAGAAAAGTGTGGATAATCAATAGGAAACTAGTGTAAAATTATAATGTTATTAAAGATAATTCCTCATTTATCAAATAATTGTTGAGCACCTTTTTGTGCACAGTTGCTGTTTCCTCTATCTGGGACACTCTCTACACCAGATCTTCACATGGCTGGCTCTTTCTCAAGATCAGATGTGACTCAATAATCCCACTTCTAGGTGAGTATTCAAAGGAAATGGAATCAAAATCTTGAGGAGATAACTGCACTCTCAAGTTCATTGCATCATTATTCCACAATAGCCAAGATGTGGAAACACCTTAAGAGCCCATCTACAGATAAGTGACTAAAGACAACGGAAGATTATTTAGCCATGAAAAGAGAAAGAATTTGTGCTATTTGCAACAACATGCTAGAATGTGGAGGATGTTGTATTTTGTGAAATAAGTCAGACTGAGAAAGATCTCACTTATATGTGGACTCCAGAAGAGCCAAACTCATAGTAATAGAAAGTAGAATGGTGGTTGCCAAGGGTTGGGTGGTGAAAGAATGGGGAGATGCTGGTCAAAGGGTACGAACTTCCATTTATAAGATGAGTAAGTTCTACAGTTCTGATGTACAGCCTAGTGACTCCAGTTAAAACCACCATATACTTGAAATTTGCTAAGAAAGTAAATCTTCAGGGTTCTTACCACACACACACACAAAAGGTAACTATGGGGTGATGGATGTGCCGATTAGTTTGACTCTAGGAATTATTTCACAATGTATATGTGTATTAAACCCTGTTGTAAACTTAAAAAATCACATTGTACAACATAAATATATATACACTTTTGGTCAATCATACCTCAATAAAGCAGGGAAAATATTAAATATCAGCCCTTGAATCATTCCATCATCAAAATCATTCCATCATCAAAATCCCAATTGAAGTATTTCTCCCCACAGCATCCTACTTAATTTCCTTTATGACAGACATTTGTGTATCAGCTTATCTCCCACATTTAGTTGTTTATATTTTGCCCTCTAAAGTTTCCCTAGAGTACGTAAGATTCCTTCCAGCTTCAAGAATCGGTGACAATAAGTAGAAACAGGAAAACTAGGGAACACATGCTGGGGTGAGATTTGCCCAAGTGTCTCTTAACAGAACCAAAAGCACTGGGGAATCTCTCTGCAGAGAAAGCACTTTCCTAGAACGAGTAAAGTATTAGAGAAAGGGTATATTTTCAGATGCCATATGTCACTTAGCTTATACATTAGCTTCTCTCTTCTGTCTAATTTAGCCAAATATTCATGATCTAAGTAACAATTTCATACACATGGTAGGGAATTTTTAGCAATATCTACAAAGTCAGACCTACGTGACATATTAGGAAACAACATTTTCCATGGTTAGATATGAGATCTTGTGGCAGCATTTTGCAATTTAAATTTTTTTTAAAAAAGTGTCTTAGTGATAAATAGACACCTCGAGTTTTTGTCTGATGGAACTAGAATAAAATATGAAAATTTTCTATGGAAACCTCAGGGGAACGGGGGTGGGGTGGGTGATTTTACTGTTACCAAATGGAAATGCACTGGAGTGATGACTAATGTTATTTTCTGTGTTCCTGAGAGATAACACAATTGCATTCCAGCAGCTTTTAATGAGTTTCTGCTCGTGATACAGTGGGTACATTTGCATGTCAACTAACAGGGACCAAAAATATATTTCATGTCACCACTGTAGGAGGAGAAACTGTTTCTGTGCTTTATAAAGTAGAAGAAAAGTAGGTTCTTGGACTGCCTTCTGCATTTAAGAGCAATAATTGAGTTCAGTTAGCATATTCTGACACAATCTGAGAAGGAAGACGTGAGTCCAGTAACTCCCGTTTTATAACTTTTTTTTTTTAGATAGATCTGAAGAATGATGATAGACCTATTTCATGAACTTTCAGTTAGAAAAAATGGTAAACAATTAGAATTTAGCACCCTTCTTGATAATCAATCTTCAAACATAAAAATTTACCCATGTTTTGTTTCAGATGATGGTTTTGACAGTTACCATGTACCCTTCCTTGTGAATGGCTTTTCAGAATTTCATTGGTGATTAACAGAAATTTTGCCCTCAGCTATAAAAGCTAACAAGGAAGAAGGGTATGGCTGTATTAGGAGTAAACACAAGTTACAACTGTAAAGTCAATAAGAAAATGTAAAAGATTTTTATTGCATTCTGTAAGTCCTTGCAATTGCTTTGGAAATGTAAGTCCCCAAACTACTTTTGAATACTAATCTCTGTAAACTTTCTAAATAAAAAGTACAAGGTCATCAAAATTTGAATGTAAACCTGGTATTTGTTAAGACTTTGTCATGGCATAGAATTCAGAATATGATGGGCTTTTGGATTTAATCTAAGACGATTTAGTTATTCAAGCATCACGAGGTCTTTTACTTGCTGTTTTCTTCCACCTGTCTGATGATCTTACAGCAAGGATCCCAAGGTCACTGCTACAGTGAGATTCTGGTATAGTATGAGAATACAGCTGTGTCATCTCCGGTTTTCTCTTCAAATATTAGACAATGCATTTCAGCTACACAATTTATGTCAGAATTATGCATTTGGCCCAAATAAGCAAGTAGTCCTTGGTTCAGATAATGGAGGTACTTCTAAAAAATATTATGATGATTTATTATAAACAGAATACATATTATATTGCACCAGGGAAGGTCTCAAGTTCAAAGAACTATCTTTCCTTAAAGTGAAGCATTATTGGGGTGCCTGGGTGGCTCAGTGGGTTACGCCTCTGCCTTTAGCTCCGGTCATGATCTCAGGCTCTCTGCTCGGTGGGGGGCCTGTTTCCCCCCCCACCCCCCTGTCTCTCTGCCTGCTTGTGATCTCTCTCTGTCAAATAAATACATAAAAAATCTTAAGAAGGCCCTGGAATTCACCAAAATAGTCTTTTCTGCATTGTCACTGCCTGTCCCAAGGGACTCATCTGCATTTGGACCAGGCTAAGGTCTTCACAGTGAGGAAAGGAAGGCCAGACAGAAGGAAGGACGCTAATCCAGGTCACCCAGCAAGTCGGAGGTAGAGGGAATCTCCTCCCAATCAGGAGTCAAGATGGCGGAGAAGTAGCAGGCTGAGACTACTTCAGCTAGCCGGAGATCAGCTAGATAGCTTATCTAAAGATTGCAAACACCTGAAAATCCAT
>NC_081575.1:10956007-10997625 GCF_022355385.1 Mustela nigripes
TATGATCTCCCTGATATGAGGAAGTGGTGATGCAACATGGGGGCTTAAGTGGGTAGGAGAAGAATCAATGAAACAAGATGGTATTGGGAGGGAGACAAACCATAAGTGACTTTTAATCTCACAAAACAAACTGAGGGTTGCTGCGGGGAGGGGGTTTGTGAGAAGGGGGTGGGATTATGGACATTGGGGAGGGTATGTGCTTGGGTGAGTGCTGTGAAGTGTGTAAACCCAGTGATTCACAGACCTGTACCCCTGGGGATAAAAATATATGTTTATAAAAAATAAAAAATTATTTTAAAAAAATCTTAAGAAAAAAAAGTGAAGCATTATTTGTTTGTGTACTTAATTTTAGCTTGCATTTGAGTTCATTAGTTTTTCCTTAAACAGGGTTTCTATAGATTACTACAAATAGTCTTCTGTTCTCTTAGTAATTATGCTTAGTAAGTATGTTTAGCATTTATATCATTGCCCTGGTTGAATCTCTTCCATGTCTGTGCCTCTGCCTCATCCATGATCCCCCATATCACCATGATCGAGGAGAGAACATCAAGTCTCCAAGATCTTTCCTGATCAGCTGCCTGCACACATTTCTGGCCTTATCTCTTCCCAATTTCTCCTTTGAAACTACACATACTCTGGGCATATCAAGTTACCATCTGATTCTTAGGCAGTCTCCAGGGGTTTTCCTCATGCCTCTCTTCATTTGCACAAATGTCCTCCCCTGCTTAGAGACCAAGCTCAGAGGTCATCTGTGAATGACTTTCCCAACCAAATATCCACCTGCACCTTGCATGGGGCAGTACTAGTTCTTCCCTCTAATGCTTCTAAAAACCTCCCATAGGTTTCAAGTACTACATTTTTCACATTGCACTTTTCAGTCGGCCTCCCCAAACAAAATGTATACACCTTACATTTTAGGCAAGAAATTTATCTTAGCATCTTTTTATCCCTTAACGTGGCTGCTGCACAACTGATGCCTCACAGGAGCTCACTGACTAACAGACTGAATAAATGAACACTGTTGCTTAATCCATTTTAATCATAAAAGGAGTCCTGGGGATTTGGTGGGGAGGGGCAAGTGAGGAATCACCTCTGAAAATTTATTGATGTAATTATCTGGTGGAGTCAAGAGGCAGAGGGAAAAAAAATTGAGTGTCCTGGAAGAAAGGAAAGAATATCTTGATACATGTGCAATTGATACGCTCCCTGATTACAGATAAACTTCCTTAGCATACACACAGGTCTAGTTGGGAGAACTATTGTGTTGGTAACTTAAACCAAAAGTTTCCTCAACTTGCCTCCAAATTTCTCTTCCCATCTCTCTCACCTTGGGATTAATACCATCCTCTGCATTTCCAGAGCATGTTGGGAATAGTCTGCTCTCTCACTGCTCACATTTACCCCTACATTAGAAAGAGCTGTCTCTCTTCTGTCAACCCATGAGTCTAGGACCCTCTTGAAGGCAGGGACGTTTTAAATCTCCTTTACAGTGCCCAGTTCAGGGTATTATTACACTGCGTTGGGAGTCATCACATAAATGTTTAATTACAATGAAGAGTGTGATCTGCTTAGTATGTTAATTAGCAGTTCTGTTCAACCCAATTGTGCTTAATCCCACTCTGCTGGGTTAGCAAGCAGGAAAATGAGAGACCATGTAAATGAAGGTGAACCATAGCTATGGGGATCACACTGCAACAACCTAATTACATAAACCAACAATGTGGAACTATCTCCTCTGAGAGCAAATATATACAGACTTCTAATGACATACTGGACATTTGCATGTCACTGAGGACTAAGTTTACCAACGCATCATATTCCTACGGTCACGGTGCTTCTGGAAGCTAGCCTGACACCACCTGATAATGGGATCAATACCGAAGAATGAGGTAGAGTGGAAAAGAATCTGAAGACATCGTTTAAGTTTCCTTAGACACACCAGAAGTGAGATATATCCCTTGTTTACTTACTTGAGCCAGTAGGTCCCCATATTTCTTAAATTTGAGAGACTTCAATCACTTTCAGAGAATTGTCTTAACATACAAATTAAAATGATTATAACATCAGGTATCATTGTATGTCTATGTATATAACACACACTGTGCTAAACACTTTGCTTTCAATATCTCCTTGTAACTAATGACAACTCTGAGTCAGGTTCTAGTGTTCCTGTTTTAAAGATGAGCAAAGTGTTTTATAAGTGTTGTTGCTACTTGTGATAGTGACTATCAACCTTTTCAGCTGTAGTGTTTTCTAGGCATTATTCTAGGAGATTATCTATCTAGCATCTATATCTATATGTATGCAATTGTGATTTGTAAGAAATATATTTTGGTCATCTGAATGACCAATATATATTTCTTACATATATTTGGACTTCAAACATGGTTCTTGGCTCACAGCCCCCCAAACTCTTGAAATTTCCTGAGCAATAAGAGTAATGGGACCATCTTTTGTTATAATATTTGATTTCTTGTCCTGAGTTCCTGAAATTGTGCCAGAGCCATAAAGATGAAATGGATGTCCTGTTATTCATAACAAGCCCCTTTCCACCATAACTGGATTTATGTTAACGAGGTGACTTTTGGAAAGGATGGGTGGTTGGTTGCCAGGGAATAAACCATGAATAGAAGTTTGGAGTTTTCAGTCCCACCCTCTGATTTCTGAGGAGGGGGAAAGGGCTGGATGTTGAATCGGTAACCAATGATCAGTGATTTCATCAACCGTGCCTTTATAATGAAGCCTCCATAAACCCCCAAAAGGACAGGGTTTGGAGAGCTTCCAGGTTGGTGAACACATGGATGTTCTGGGAGAATGGCACATCAGTAAAGGACATGGAAGCCCTTCCCACATACCTTTCCCCATGAGCCATCTGGCTGTTTCTGAATTATACCCTTTTGTAATATACCAGTAAACTAGTTAAGTAAAATATTTCTCTGAGTTCTCTGAGCTGCTCTAGCAAGTGAATCACATCAAAGGAGGAGGTTGTGGAAACCCCCAATCCATAGCTGATTATTCAGAAGCATGATCAATGGGTTTGCAATTGGCATCTTCAACAAGGGAGGGTAGTTTGGCGGGACTGAAACCTTAATCGGTGGAATCTGATGCTTCATCTGGGTAGATCATGTCATAATTGAGTTGAATTGTAGGATGTTTAACTGGTATCCTGCAGAATTGCTTGTTGGTGTGAGGAACCTCCACAAACATTGGGGATTAGGTCTCAGGACACCTATTTTACATGTATTTAAACACTTATTACATATATACTCATCATCACCCAATTCATTGAGGTAGGCATTATTGTTAGCCTCAGGAAAATGGAAACTCAGAGAAATCAAATGACTTGTCCAAGGTCACATAAGTAGTAAGTGGCAGATGGAAAACTGAAACAGTATCTGACTGCCCTTTTTTTGAAAGCTATATTCATATTCAGGAGAATTGAATTCCATTCCTGTATCTGGCTCTTATTTTGCAAGTCACTTTATTTCTCTGAGTCCTACTTTCTTCAGAGTAAAATGAACGTAATAACTCAATACATTCCATGCCTTCCAGGGACATTATGAGGCTCAAATGGGAAAATGGATATAAAAGCATAATGCCCCATATAAATGTAAGTTGTTGTGATTATTATAATTCAATAATAAAGCCAGATCCCACAATCAGATCATTAAACACAGCAAATCAAGAATTATCTCTTAATAATGACATTAATTATTGTTTGGATGTCTTAACTATACAGCTAGAGTGTCTGTCAGTGTTAAAAATCAGAAATTCATATTTTTGTCCTCTTACTGCCATGTAGTTTATTAATAGGGGACTCCCATTCTATCACTTACATTTTAGTGACGTAAACATATTTGGTTTTATTCAATCTGTCACTAAAGGATGCTATACTATGTTCATTGGTGTCAATTATTTTCACTTTTAAAATATTTACTGCACTAATTTCTCAGGATAGTTGCAGCTATGAAAATAGAATGTCCTGGAGTCTAGAAACAATAACACTTTAAAGGAAATCTCAAAATCTCATGCCTGAGGTCACTTAGTTATATCACTTAAAAACTGTGATCTTGACCAAAATACAAATAAAATATCAGTCTATTTGTTTGTTTATTTATTTATTTGAAAGAGAGAGGGGGAGAGAGAGCGAGCGAGCATGAGTGGGGGGAGGAGGAGAGGGAGAAAGAATGCCAAACTGATTCCCTGCGGAGTGTGGAGCCCGACTCAGGTCTTCATCCCATAACCCTGAGATCATGACCTGAGCCAAAATCA
This sequence comes from Mustela nigripes, assembly GCF_022355385.1. NCBI lineage: Eukaryota > Metazoa > Chordata > Mammalia > Carnivora > Mustelidae > Mustela > Mustela nigripes. Next base: position 10,960,280 of record NC_081575.1, read on the forward strand.
AGAGTTGGACGCTTAACCGAGACACCCAGGTGCCCCTATGTACTTTTAAATAGGAAAATTGGGGATAATGGATGATGAATAGAACACATAGAGATATTGCTAGAAGAAAAATAAGTATAATGGCCATGAATATGCTCTGAAGAAATAAAAGCAATTGTAGCAATTCCGTGGGAGACAAGACCCATTCTGCTCAGAATATTGTGTCTGACTGTTGTGGTTCTTTAATGGACAGGGATCGAACATGGATGACTTTCAGCTTTCATGAGAAAGGGGGAAGGAAGAGGCTTGGCTAGAGTAAAGAAGAAGCAATAATGGTCTTATGAAAGGAATATTCAGCTGCACAGCTGCCTTCCACTGAGGACAAACCATAGGGCTAAGCAGCTTTATGGAGGGAGAGGAGGAAAGGAGATTAGTCCGTGCCTTGAGATCGCAGAGTAGGACAGAAGGGAAAGGACATGCACATTCCAGCTTCTCCAGTCTCTCTTAGACAATCCCTTTTCCTCGGTCTAGGCAGAAAAGCCTCAGGGAAGTCAATGGGAAAACAGCAAGCAGACAGGAAGGAGGGATGAGCTCAGTTGGCTATGGAGTAAGTCAAAATCTGCAGGAATCCAACTCACTATTATGATGATTCCTCTGGAAATGGACAGGGATTCCCGCGGCTACGCATATGGCTCACTTCCTTACCTCCATAGCAAGTCTTTGTTCAAATGTCACCTTCTCAATGAGGCCTATCCTGACCGCCCTATTTAAAACTACAACTTTCCTCCCCGTACCTTCCCCACTCCTTATCGCTTTTACCTTGTTCTAGAACTTTTTTATATTCCATGGCATTTTTCACATTTTAATATACCGTGGAATTTACTTACTAAGTTTGTTTTCTGTCCCCCTCTCCCAATGAGGGCAAATATACTGTCATCTGCTTTGTTCACTGATGTGTTTGTTCACTGATGCATCACAAATGTCTAGCCATGAGAAAGAGAAGAGCAGTTTCCGACATCCAGGGACTGGCATGACGGTCTCATCTAGGCCCTGGGGTTCTGTTGAACACAATTTCACAGAATGTCAACATCCAACAAGGCCACTCTGGGGCCACGATGGATCAAGACAAAAACAAGAACACTCTGTAATCATGTCTGAACACAGAACATGAACATTGTCCAAATCACAAAAATAACCGAACTTCTCTAATGTGAGTAATTGCAGCTTCTTCACCAATTATAGCTTTATGCTTGCATTAGTTTTTTCTCCTTCTCTGAGATTTGTTGACCTAGCCAGTCATAAAACTGACCGTGCTTCCTGACAGCATCCAAACCAGAAAAAGCATCCAAAGCCCTGCTTCCTTAAAACATCCTCCAAATCACCCAACAGAAGTCCAAATCCTATCAAAAGTCCTTTCTGACATTTACTGAGATGCCTTAGAGTGTGCATTCCCTGTCCTCACTGCAATGAGAGATAAACCCAAGTGGTTCAACTAAGGTATATTTCTGGTGACTTTTGACTGGAGGGTGTTGATAGCAGGTGCATAAAAAATATATATATTCACAGCAGAGGCACCTGGGTAGCTCAGTCAGTTAAGCATCTGCCTTCAGCTCAGGTCATGATCCCAGGGTCCTAGGACATAGCCCAGCATCGGACTCCCTGCTCATTAGGGAGCCTGCTTCTACCTTTCCCTCTGCTCCTCCCCCTCCCCGCCAGCTCATGCTCTTTCTCTCTCTAATAAACAAATAAAATCTTTAAAGAATATATTCACTATATGGATAGCCAGGAAGCACTATATGGATATCCAGGGCTTCCTGTTTAAACACTAAGGGTCTAAAGTCATGGCTATTCCAGATATAGGCAAAGTTTCAACCCCATGCTGTTCTGCACAAAGCAACGGTCCAGCTCTCCTGCCTTACAGACTGCATTTCCCCATGTAGCAAGTGCAGCCAGTTAGTGACAACAACCTTTGCCATTGTCTTGGGAGGATTTTCCAACTTTCCTGTAGTTCATACGTAAATCTATAAGCCAAGATATGTGCCAGTTGACATACTGATGATGGACATAAATCAGGGACTCGAGCTCTAAGCTGTCTTGTGAGCCAGGATCCTTCAATGCGTACGGGAAATTCTGAAGGACCCAGGAGCAGGAAAATGAGTGGAGTGGGAAGAGTGTGTGTGGGGGGAGGGCGGGGGTGGTTCCCATGAAAGAGGCAGAGGGTTGCAATGACAAAACTGTTATTTTCATCTTCCTTAATAATGTTCTCCTCTCTCCCATTTTCCAAACATGGGTTATTGAAGTTTACAGTTGATGGGGGAGCTAATGTGGGGAGAATATTATATAATATTGAGCTAAAAGACATACTTTTTAAGGCATATAAAATTATGTCAAATATTTACCACTTGGAGTGACTGAATGAATAAATGTCTGTATCCAGAGACCATGCTTCTCTAATATCAGCAGTTACCTTCTGAAATAATAAAACATGGTCTAGAATCAGAAGGCATGCACCGGATGATACAATCACTGGGTCTACATTACCTGAATACTCACAATTGTAGGTTATTTATTTTACATTTTTTCTTGTATTCATTTAGAATTTAAGTTGGGCCAGGAAAGGAAAATATCCATAAGTAGTATGAGAACTGCCTTCCAATAACAGATCGGTGACATAAGAAAGAGGATGAGTTCTCCAAGGTCTCAAGAGGCAAACTAGGACATTCAGAGAGAACATATGGAGTCAGATTTTGGCTCACCAAAGGGAGAATTTTCTCACAGAGATGCCTGTCTCAAGCTGGTCTAGGAAGCCTTCTGGATATTTCAGGCCCCTTTTCCCTAGAGGATATCAACAGAAGCTAGATGACCAGTTGGCAGGGATAACATAGAACCAGTTCAAACAGTAAAGCTGAAGTTGAGGAAGATGACATATGCTGGCCCTTAACAGCCCTGGAAATCTATGAGACACTGAAAAAGAACAAAATGAAAAGCAGCACCGATTGAACAGAAGTGAAGTGATTACACTTTACACTTGACCTCGTGCAATTAAGAAGAATGACTCTGAGCAGAGCAGTTACTTTTTCAGTTTCTCCGGCAGCTCTCAGGTGTCTAATGGCCAGAAGGTAAGGGCCATTACAATGTCCACTTCACTGTGGAGTTAAACTTTAAAAAAATGAGTCACTGCTCTAACGGTTTTTTCTTTTTTTCTTTTGCCCAAGAGCACAGCTGCCATTTGACAATTTTCCTCTTTACTTTTCTTTGATTTTTTTGGATTTCATTCAAAACCACCACTTTAAAGTTAGGTTTAAAATTACAGTATGGTTGTTAATTCACAAAAGCAAAAATACATGAAGAATAGCGGTCTTCAAACAGAATAAGGAAGTGTGGAATGAGGTGGGAGGAGGAGCTGGTGAGCAATGGGACTAGAATTTTTTAAATGCCTGTATTTGCCAGGCTCTGTGCATTCTGCATACATACTTGAACTTTCATGATAGTCCTGTGAGCTCAATATGTTTAACTCCACCTAACAGAAGTATACACTGAAGTCCTGATAATATAACTCACGTTTATTACATTAGTATCACCTGCTAGACGCTATTCTAAGCATTTTGCATGCCATTTCAATGTTCCTTCTCATGGCAAGCGGAGAGGTAGGTGCTTTTTACCAATTCCATTTTACAGAGGAAGAAACTAAGATCCAGAGGGATTTGCAACTTGTCCATGATCGCACAGCTCCTAAGCAGTGGAACTGGGATTTCAATCCAAACATTTTGACTCCAAAAATTATTGGGATTTTATAACCGATGAAATCAGAGGTTGAAATACTTCTATTTTAATGACTGATGTGTATGTGCTAGAGGAAGTCAGAAGGTGATGGGGGGGATAAAGTGTTGAAATGGGGACTAAGGTACAAAGGCCAGTACTTTAAGGAAAGACATTCTCAGATATAACAACATCACCCCCAGGCAAAGAGCACAGACATAGCCAAGTATGAATATGCATGCCTTACATCTGGGTCCAAAATGGACTTGCCAAAACACTTGCGAGGAGCTCCTGAGCAAGTGCAGTTTTGTTGATTCCAATTTGAGAACCTGAGGAAACTACTGAAGAATACAAAAGGGTAGATTTGAAAAGATGAAAACCAGCCTGCAGTGAAGCCAGCTTCACTGAGGTGGACATTAGGAAGGTGACTGTTCCCTGTCTTTGGTAGTGCACAGACTATGAACTGTAAGGAAAACCCAGTTCTACGCATTTGAAAAGCACGTTACCCTGTTCTTATGCTGTTCTTTTAAAAGTGGTTATTAAAGAAAAATCCCTAATGATAACCTAGGTCAAGTATCCCTGAGAATTGTTCGGTTTTATGAATCGTATAGACAACTCTGCACAAAGGAATTCTTACAGCAATCACAGCTATAGATGGCGGGGCTGAGTAGGTGTTAAGAAGCTGTGTGATGCAGCATATGCTAGTTGGCCAGAAAGGTTCTCCCACTAAGACACTACATCCTTTGGGGATATAAACTACCTTCAGTTAAACTGCCCAAACCCCACGGAGTTCTTCCTCCAACACCTTCTCCACTGAGAGCAAGCAGGTCCTCCCTGTAGTTAAAGCTCCAAGTAGAGCAGTTAAAATGATAAAGCTTTCCATGGCTAAAGTGGAAGGATTCAAGCTAAGCTTTGATGCCCCAGCCCTCAAACAGCAGGGAACAGCTGGAGAAAGAAGCAAATCAGAATTGCAGGAGCCTTGTTGCACTGCCAATAAGCAGGCTCCCAGGGACCAAAAGAGAAAAGGCAGGATAAGGTAAGTCACAAAAGTGAGTGAGCTACATTGCAGTTGCAATCAGAAACAGAAACAGATGAAACTAGGTAGAGTTTTGACCTCAGGCTACACAATTCTGTCTCTGGGCTTTAGCTTCATTACCAGTAAAATGAAAATAAAACCTCTCCTATATTGGTCTATTGTCAGGCACAAATGAAAATGCATGTTAATACGCTTTCAAAAATTATAAAGTATGCTAACATGCTAATGAAAACACTCAATCCTTATGTTTTGGTCTAATTACTTTCTTCTCATAGTTGTTAGCAGTCTTTTTTTCCTTCTTCTGTAAGTGGTAATATTTACAAAAGTGCTAAAACTAAGTGCTGGTATTATTTTATTAACATTTGAGTCCCTCCAAATTCGTTAGGTGAGTGGTGAAATTTGTAGTTGGAGGATAACTAGGTGAAAATTCTGTCCTTGACTGTCAAGAGAAAGTAAGGGAAGAGCAGAACTACTGACCAGGCACATTGCTCCTCAGGTGGACAACCCTGCTGCTGACTGAGGAAATGAGAAAACTCAGTGGGCGAATCCAGGATGCCCATGAAGGGATCCATGCAATGGGGTATGGTATTTAAACACACACACACACACACACACACTCTCTCTCTCTCTCTTTCAAAATCTGGAATCTGTATGCCAGTCTGTTTTACTTAACCCAAAAGGAAGAAAACTAAGGTCTGTTGTGAAAAACTATAGGTCAAAAAAAAACAGGATATTTTCATAAAAAAAAAAAATGAGCCGAATAAATCTGGAGTCATCAATCCGTTCACAACTGAGCTCAGGGTTAGAATATCTGAAACAAATCTGTATGAGTGATTCAATGTGCTGGGATCAGAAGCAAGTCGCACTATCCAATTAGCTTAAAAATCACGTCCCAAGAGAAATCTTTCCTGAATAATTGCTCCACACAATCAGGTCCCTTATAATCTTTCACTGCAGAGATTGCTTCATATCATCAATCAGGGTGTAATGTTTTCATGTGATTATTCATTTAATATATGCCCTCTTCCCCCATTAACCTGTAAGCTTCTTGTGTTTGCTGAATGAATAAATAGACTAATTAAAAAATAAAAAAGCCATGACCAAGGGCTTATCTCTTTAGAATTGATACCTCATGGTTGGTGGAGACTACCAAACAGTGCAGAGCCTAATAATGCTTGCAGAAAAGCCATACTGCCATCAAGTGCTAATTACTTGAATTGCAGGCAAAGGTCCTGGTCAAAATGAGTACCCAGTTCAGAGCCTCTTGAACTTTCCTGAAAATAAAATCACTTGGAGGTACTTATTAAAATTCAGATTTCTAGGTCTATAACTGACAGAATCAGAATCTCCAGGTAAGGGCTGGAAATCTGTAATATTTATCAACCTCCCCAGCGTATTCTGAGCACAAAGAAATTTGAGCAACCCTGATCTATGCTAAAGTCCTTCTAAATGTGATCCTTGGACATTCTGCTAGACCCAAAACACAGTCTATACTGACTTTCTTGTTTTCTTATTAGTAAATCAATGTGGCTCTGGTCACCAGATATATAGAAACTGTCTCTTCCATCCTAATTGCAAAATTTTTGTGATGATACCTCACATTTACCCATCATAGGTCAACACTTGACCAACCAAGTGTGGTTGTTCATGACCTTCATGTGTGTGGAACAAATTTCCGCAGGAAAAAAAAAAAAAAGAAAGAGGTGCTAGGCCAACAACAGAGGGCAATGAAACAGGAGAGTGTAAGGCCAAATATTTGCGGTTTTCATAGTATTCTTAATTGATTCCAAAGGGGGCTTCTGTCAGACAAGCCAATTCAAGTAACGGGTTTATAAGAGCAGGGTGGTAGTCCAGGTGAGATCTTAAATGTATTTTGGATTGTTTTTAGAAGTAAGAATTTGGACTGAGTAAGACAAAATTTAAATCTAGTAATAATATTTCCATTTTTTAAACTTCCTTCCTGCTTTTATTAAACATTGGCCTGGATTTCAAAAACTTGCCAACATTCTATTGCTTGTTTACACAGGACCTATGGAAATAGGATTAAGCAATTTATTCCTTCAAACTACCATCTTGCTCTTAAAATTCCAATATGCAACGATATGGTTATTCTTCCAAGCATACCAAGTTGACCTAGTTAGCAAGTACTATAGACCTCTGATCCCTAAAGTAAATCCACAGCCTCCAATTTATGGAATAAAATATTTGGGATTAAATGACAGTTCCTGGAAATTCAGGTTAGTTAGAAAGCTAGTTAAACAAAAGAGCTAGTTAAAACGTTTTGTAATTTTTTAAATTATTTTTTTCTATCTCTAAGCAAAATTATTTGCCTAAACTGTATAGACAGTAACAGTTACAATATAGAGTTGACACTCATGGTTCTTTGATGAAGACAAATACATGTTAAACTAATTTTAATCACATGGTATTATCTTTATCATAACAACTTTAATTTTTTAATTAACAGGAAAGAAAAACATTTTATGTAAGCAGCAGTTGTGTTTCCTGGCAAATATAATTAATGTCTGATAAATACAATTTGTGAACTTTATAGCAATAGATCTGATGACTTCCACCACCACACAGATTCAAGACTTCATCATTTTTTACCTGATTACCCACTGTGTAATAGTCTCCTCATTTGTCTTCTTGCTGACACGAAAACCAGAGTTTTGTTTTTAAGTAAGTGACATTATGATCTCCCCATGCTCAAAAACCATTAAATGGCTTTTTATCTTACCAAGAATAGTTCAAAGCCCTCAATCTGATCCATAAAGATTTGCATGACCCAGTCCTTAATTAAACTCCTACTCCTCATTTTCCTCACTCACTTTGATCCTATAGCACTGGACTCCTTGATGCTCATTGGACAAGCCAAGCACATGCCCATTTCAGGGCCCAGGTACTTTCTGTTCCATGTGCCTGGAATTCCTTTCCCCCAAGTAACCACATGGCTTCATTCCCGAGTCCTGCTCTGATGGAACACTTTCAGAGAGATTTTTCCTAATTCCTCCATACAAAATAGTACCCCTCCTCACCTTTTATCCCCATAACTGCGTTAATTTTATTCATAGCGTGTATAACCACGTGACATATTATTTACTTATTTGTTTGGTTATTGTCTTTCAACCTGAAAGAATATAAACTCCATGAAGAGGGATTTTTGCCTGCCTGTTTACTGGTTTGTTCCCTGTGTTTGACACATACGCACTCAATAAATATTCCCTAAATGAATACATGGATAATTCTTAAAAGGGCAAGCAAGATAACTTATAGTTGAAAAAATATAGTGTCACAAAAGGATTTAAGCAAATAATAAAATTGCAGGATATTATAGATTTAACTGATAAATTGGTTTAAATGCTTCAAAAGTTTTAAAACAATCCAAGGGTCAAACTCTGGAGCTATTAGCCAAAAATGTAGTCACTATAAATTTTGAAAGGATGACATTTGGCATCCATAGAAAGAGTTTTAGTGGGACTCTTATAGCTAAAGACTGACCATTTCATCTGTATATCAAACAAGTTAATGGAAGATAGATAGATATAGATGGATGGATGATAAGATAGAAAGCTAATAGATAGATAAATACATAGATAAAATAACTGTGTTACTCTAGAAGATAATTCATTAAAGGAAATGTGGCTTCTACAAAAGGAATCATGTTCAGCTGATCAGATTGAATTATTTGTGGATAACTAATAAGAACAAAATAGAACAAGCAGATATGTTATATTTATTCTCAGAGTGTGCAACATAATCTTCAGTCAGAGTTACCATGAAGTTGAGAAGACTATTTTTGTCATGAATAAAGATAAACAAAAGGTAGGGGGAAATTGCTTTAGACAGAAACTACAATTGGCGATATGTCCCGGAGGTCAGCCAAATCTAACAATTTTTATAAGTGATCAGAAGGACACAATGCAATTGATACTGGCTCTTCTAGAGATAGTGAGACACTGAACTGGAAGGGACGAAATGTAAGAAAATTATGTGAGGCTCGATAAAAGGGGAGATAATTAGCAATAAGGGCGAAGGAAAAATATATACTACTCTATTTCAAGCTAGGTGTTATAATATTATTATAAGAAGACTTGTGAATTGTTGGGCCCTGTTCCTTATAGCCAAAATAGGTCTAGAAAATATTAGGTGTTATTAGAAAATATATTGGAATAAAACAAAATCAGCATTCAACGGACATAGAGAATTGTGTTGTGTTCACACTGGGAGCATTGTGTTATCACATCTCAAATAAGACATAAAAGAGCTGAAGAAAATCCAGAGGGAGGCAACAGAAATGATCAGTGAAAAGAAGGAACTGCCATATGATAAAAAGAATCAAAAGACTCTCTTTCTTGAATCTGAAAGATAAAACTACTAAAAGCATATCATTGAAGTCTATAAGATCTTGAAGAGGGGCCGAGCAGGAGGATGTGGTCATGTTCATCACATTGTAGTATATCAAAATCAGTGGGATTCTCTTGAAGCATGAAAAAAATTAATTTTAGGGCAAAGAAAGAAGAATTTTACTATAGCTAGCAGATAATAAACCTATTCATCTATTTGAAGATTTGATGAGTGTCTGTCATGCCCCAGATATCTCAGGTTATGAAAAAAAGTTTTTTTTTTTTTTCATTAAATATTCCCAGTTGGGAGTGGAAATACAGAGAGGTACAAGACGTAGTCTCTCCCTTTAATGGGCCTGAGGCTGTAAGGAGAGAAAGGCGAGTAAACATATGGTTATAATATTACCCTATCAGATATACCTGCAGGTATTTCCTTTAATCCATTCATTTCTATTTCCATGGGCTGTATCCTAGGCTAAGCCACTTCACATTCTTTGCTTGGATCACTTAAATAGGCTTTTAAGAAAACATCCTTCTCCTTCCGTTCTTTCCAGCCTCTAATCTATTCTTATAATATCCAGAACAATTTTAAGAATTGAATCATATCAGGATACACTTGTGCATGAAAGACTTCAATATCATTCCACCTCTACACACTGGCCTATAAAGATCTGCATGAGCTGGGCTCCTGTGGCTCTCTCCAGTCTCAGCTCCATTATCTTCCCATTCGTTTGAACATGGTCCTTCCCGCCGCCATTCTTATAATATATCAATGCCTGTGTTCTTTCCTCTGCCAGGAATTTCTTCTTTCTCTTTTTTGAATGGCTATCTTTTCATCCTTTGGAGCTCAGCTTAAATGTCATCTATTCAAAGGGTAATTTCTCAGTCCACTCAACTAGGTGTCCTGCCCCTGTTGGCCTCTATCACAGTACTTATGCTTCCTTCTTTCATCGGTCTTCATAAAATCCATCTGTTTGTAACTGGACCATAAGTTTCACTGGGAAAGATACTATATCTGCCTTGTTTGTCTTTGGGTCCCCAGTATATAGCTCTAGTACCCGGCACATAGTTAGCATGTAACAAATTGGAATGGAAAGAAATGAATAAATGAATATGATAACTTCTATAAAAATGATGAAGGACATTTCAGCTACTTAGAAAAGAGCATAATTCATGGTATATCCTTCATGTATTCGTATACTTTGAATAGTGTTTTGCATAAATTAACCTTAAAGATGGGAATATAGAAGAAAGAGGAAATTGACTATCTTATAAAACTTCATTAACTTAAGAGGTGATGGAGCCTGAAAAACTGCTTGGCTAACTCCATGAATAGTAACTACAATGAGTTATTAATAGAAACCGTGATGTTTGCGATGATATCCTAGCCTTTGAGACCGGTATTAGAAAGACAGTGACACTCTTAAGTACCACTCTTAGTTCCCCATGTGTCTAACCCAAGCAGGAAGAGAACTTTTTAATGATCTTATACTCTCATTATATTTGCTACATATCCTTTAAATTTTCAATAATTGCTGACATACCCTCAAATATTTATATCCACAATAAGGAACAGGGTTTTTGTTTCAATATAACTCTCTCTTTTTTTATTAGCATATAATGTATTATTTATTTCAGGGGTACAAGTCTGTGATTCATCAGTCTTACACAATAGTTTTTAAAGTTTCCTATGTTTTGTATGATAATAGTTAATAGCTCCTAAGATACTGCTAGAGACCTTCACATTTAATATTTAATATGACCTAAAATTTGGACTTACATTATAGCACATATCCTCACCAATGTCCATCAACCTGCCACCCCACCCCTCCCATTCCCCTTTATTCCAGCGACCCTCAGTTCGTTTCCTGAGACCGAGTCTCTTAGGGTTTGTCTCCCTCTCTGGTTTCATCTTGTTTCATTTTTCCTTCCCTTCCCCTTTAATCCTCTGTCTTGTTTCTCAAATTCCTCAAATCAATGAGATCAATACAACTCTCAAAAATCTAAGATTTCAAAGACTTCCAGTTCACATTGTTGTTTTTAACGACTAGAGTCCTATTAAAATCTTGAAAATGTTGTTTCAATATTACACTAACACAGATTAGCCTTGCTCAAAATTCAAGCCTCAGTTTCTCTGAGCTAGAAGAAAGCTCTTACTTCTGTGACCTCTCAGAGCATTTGCATGTTCCTATATTAGGAAATATATGTGTTCATTCACTCAGGAAACAGTATTGACTATTTAATAAATAGACTTAATGGGTCTACCATGTCCAAGTCTACCTGGCTAGATCCAGGACTAGCCATACTTTAGAATTTATATAGACGGCCCAGCTCTGTGGCCTCAGGGCTTGTCACATATGAAGTGACTGAAAAAGGAAAAGTGATTGAATCAAAGCAGTCCCTCTAAGAAACCTCTTGTTGATTTTGATCTCTGCAGCATTGGCTCTATACTTAAACTCTAAAAATCATGTGAAAAACATGTAAAGCCACTACACTCCTCAGTAAAATAAATCTAGAAGTGGATTCAGTGAATACAGAATCCTCACACGGACACTGCAATTGGGGATTGTGCCAAGAGAATATTTATGAAGCCCTTATAACTGTTATCCTAGCACAGCAAAATTGTTATTGTTATTCTGAATAGTTCTCTCTTAACCAAGGAAATGGGCTAGACCTAATTAGACTATATTGTAGCACATTAAAATGGCAAGAAAAAATAGTTTTTAAAGTTTCCTGTGTTTTGTATGATAATAGTTAATAGCTCCTAAGATACTGCTAGAGACCTTCACATTTAATATTTAATATGACCTAAAATTTGGACTTACATTATAAAATTTAATGGATCACACGGGAAAATCAAAATCCTGTAGGTAAGCAACAAGCTGTATTAAAAGTCTCTTGTACATGTTCAGTCTAATGCCAGACAGGCACTTTAATTACTGACGTGGTGCTTTGGACAGCTGTGTGCTTTTTCATAAGTACATCTTAATTATTCACTTGCTGCTATCATTTTTTAAAGTATTAATTTCACAAAAAATAAAGGATGATTCTTGGGTGCCTGGGTGGCTCAGTGGGTTAAAGCCTCTGCCTTCGGCTCAGGTCATGATCCCAGGGTCCTGGGATCGAGCCCCGCATCGGGCTCTCTGCTTGGCAGGGAGCCTGCTACCCACCCACCCCCACCCTGCCTGCCTCTCTGCCTACTTATGATCCCTGTCTGTCAAATAAATAAATAAAATCTTTAAGCAAAAATAAAGGATGATTCTCAAAGTATTCTAAAACTATGGAGTGCTCCCAGTTTTGGTAAATCAGATGAGTGATTTCCAACCCATCACAGAGACAATATGTTATAAAAGGAAACAAATGTGTTTTTCCTTTACCATTAAAAATTATGTGTATTGTCTCTTTTTAGAAACAATTTTATCTAAATTAAGGTGACCAGATAATTGGGTATACAGAGATTTGATGTATTAGTATTATAAAGAGCTGGTTTTTAATTAGGTTATCTATTTTTCTCTTAATAATCTTGCTTGGTTTTCATTATCTTTATCACATGCTTTATCAGAGCTATAAAGTGGAGTCTTCATACTTTTCCTTCTCAAGAGCCATTAGTTTTATTTTTTTTTTTTAATAATCACAAAAAAATCCAGCTGTGCAGAAAAGACAGCACACTTCATCTTTTATTTTCTGTCTTCTGGGTTATTATTCAAAATTCATGCACCTACTTTGACTAGAATTTACCATCAATTAACTAGGATAATGAGTCAAAACCTCTTTCTGTTTTAATTGCACAATCTCTGGTTACTAATATTAAACCCCTCTTCAAATCACTCTACCTACAAGCATCCTATTTGGAAATATTAACTATCCAAGAGCTTTAATACATGTCATTCACTTGAAAACACTCTACTAGATCAATTCAGAGAACTCTGCTCTTAATTCACAGAAGGATTTTTTTTACTGTGGTAAGAACACTTAACATGAGACTTCCCATCTTAACAAAATTTTAAATGCGTAGTACGCTATTGTTAACTCTAGGTATAATGTTGTACAGCAGATCTCTAGAACTCATTCATCTCTATAACTGAAACTTTATCCTGTTGAAAAGCAGCTCCCCATGTCCCCCTCCCTATAGCCCCTGGCAAGCACCACTGTATTCTCTGTTACTGAGTTTGACTCTTTTAGATACCTCATGTAAGTGGACTCATGCAGTACTTGTCCTCTGCAACCAGATAATTTCACTTAGCATAATGATTCTGCTCCATTTTTTAAATTACAAGTTATACTACATATAGTATTGCTTTTCGGAGTCCGCTGACCAAACAATAAGCTGGGCCAGCATTGTAATTGTAGACTAGGAAAGACATCTTCTTGTAAGAGTCATGCTGAAGCTGGTTAAAAATCACTTCTCTCTGTACAAGATTTGCAAATAAAACTCTCCCAAAAGCTCAAGGGAAAACTCTGGTAGAAAGAAAATTCCTCTGAAGATAGTTCTCTGATGAGCATGGTGGTTAGGTCAAAATATCCTGAGACTACATTCCTAAACAGTCCTGATTAGTTCCTAAGAAGAAACTATTGATAAGGAAATTGATCATCACCTCATGAAAACTAAATTTCATCTGTCTTCTCTTACATTTCCCCACCCTAAGCAATGTATTGTGGGGCACAGGGAAGCTTGTCTCCAGCCAACTTTCCATTTTTGTTTTTGGCAGCTGTCATTTTGAAATGATGTCCAGAGCTACCTGGGTGGCTCAGTGGGTTAAGTGTCTGCCTTTGGCTCAGATCATGATCCCAGGATCCGGGAACTGAGCCTTGCTTCAGGTTTCCCCTCCTTCGCTTGTGCACTCTCTCACTCAAATAAATAAACAAAATCTTAAAAAAAAAAAAAGAAAGAAAGAAAGAAAGAAAATGATGCCCAAATAAATGCCTTTGTTTTCTCTTTAGCAATTTCTCAGTGGTCTTTTCCCTTCTACTACCTCCATGCGTTTGTCTTCTACTCTTCTCCCTGTCCTCTCCTCCAGCCACTGCCTCTTTTCTCCTGTTGAACAAAATCCCATGGATATTGGAAAGAAATCACTAGTGTTCCCGGTGTACATGTAATGGTCATGCTCTGAAGTGAAATGAGGGACAGCAGTAGCACACAGGCTCTCATAATATACCCATACAATGGAGACATACCACATTTATGCACCCTACTTAGGTGGCTCACCTCTTATGACAGCTATGAAGGAAGCCCAGGAGAGACAAATTTAGTGACTTGCATATAGGGGGACACTCAAGACACAGAGTCTCTCAAAAATATGAGAAACAAGATAAATCAAATCATTCAATAATGCATAAATATTCCACAGAAATTGGACAAACTATGAATGGCCTGAAAATAAAAGAACAAAGAAAATTAGAATGAGTGAAAATGAGGAATGACTTTTAATATATTGCATTCAAAATTACTTTAGAATAATATGATGTGAAAGGTTAGGCTAAATGAATTCCAAGTTCTCTTTTACATTTTCATTCTGCAGGTGAGGTCTTGAGGAGATTTCGCCAATGTTTAAGTTGCGTGATCTTGATCATATGACTTAGTCTCTCCAGACCTTTGGTTCTACATCCATAAATAAGGAGAACTGTTGGGAGAAATGAATATGATAAATTCCAGTGCCTGACAGGTCATGTCATGGTGTTGGTGACTAAATGGCGAGTTCGCAAACAGGGAGAGATTGAATGCTTTAGTAAATTATTGTTTAGTGGATTCAAGGGCAGTTGTAACTGGAGGGGATTATGCTGAGTGAAATAAGTCAATCAGAGAAAGACAATTATCATAGGGTTTCACTCATATGTGGAACATAAGGATTAGCACAGAGGACCACAGGGGAAGGGAGGGAAAACTGAACGGGAAGAAAGCAGAGGACGAGACAAACCGTGAGAGACTCTGGACCCTGAGAAGCAATCTGAGGGTTTCAGAGGGGAGGAGGGTGCTAGAGGAGGTGATGGGCATTGAGGAGACACATGCTGTGAGGAGCACTGGTGTTCTACTTAACTAAGGAATCGTTGAACACTACATCAAAAACAAATGATGTACTCTATGTTGGCTAACTGAATGTAATAAAAAAAGATAATAGCACTTTGAAAAAATAAACAACTTTTTAAAACTTCATTTAAATTCGGCATGCTAGTTGTTTTCTAAATGCTAGTCACTTTGCTGGGTTATTGAAGTATAACTATGGATAAAATATAATCCCAGCCCTCATCTGCCCCGTTCAAAATTCTATTTTGTGTCCTGACCCAATTGTTTCCTTCTTTTCTCCCATCCATTTCCTATTTGTTTTTTCTTTTGGATAACTTTTTAGTTGTCTAAAATCCTTGTTGCAGTAAGTTGCAATACACAAAAATAAGGACATTTTGAGTTTGTAGATACATGCCTACACACACAAACTAGCCCTTTTGTAGGGAAGCTATACCGTCATCAATCACAATCCAATGTGATATACACTGGAATCAAGGTATGTGCCCTGAAGCACAGAGAGGAGAACTAGCTCATTTTGCAACTGGGGGTTGTCCATTAGAGGCTTCCCCAAAGAGGTAACATTTGAATGAAGTCTTGATGAATGAGTAAGTGTTTATCAGGAGGAGCAAGTTTTGCTACCCTCAGGGGACAAAAGCAAAGAGGCAGGAAAATGTGCAGGGAATGAAGAATTGTTCAGTGTGGTAAAGCACAGGGGGCAGGGCACTGAA
The DNA here is from genome assembly GCF_022355385.1 of Mustela nigripes. Taxonomy (NCBI): domain Eukaryota; kingdom Metazoa; phylum Chordata; class Mammalia; order Carnivora; family Mustelidae; genus Mustela; species Mustela nigripes. The sequence goes on from NC_081575.1 coordinate 10,976,129, forward strand.
GCGTGGTAGTCTGATGGTGAGGGTATGGTGAGTGGTGAGGGGAAAAAATACAGAATACAACCATTAATCAAAGTAAAGCACAACACAGTTTCCAGACAATAAACTCAGAGCCATTTATCTTTTGTCGTCATTAGGTACTTTCCAGTGGCTTTCCGTGTCCACCTTGCATTGTGCACTAAGCAAGTGCATGCTTTATCAAAGTAATTATTTAAAATACCAGGTCCTTTTGCTGTTTAGGCACGAAATAGCCAGATTTCCAGCAAGAACCTAGAGATTTCTAGCTGAAATACATTTTCATGGTAAAATAGATAGAAGTTTTGCTTTATTGACCCCAAATGAGGACATTTTAAAGAATTCTGTGCATAGTTAGAAGCATCTATGCTCTAACACCTTTCAGTTGGGTCAAGTACAAGTTTCCTCTCATGACACAGACTGAGTAAAAGGCTGTCATAAGTGCTGTAGTGAAAAAGGCTTGCTTAGTTGTGTGCTGCTCAGATTTTATTTTTATTTTTAATCAACATGTTCTTTCAGTCCCTCAAATGTCCATGTCCAAGGAAATCATATAAACAGCATATTTTTCCTTTTTTCCTGTATTTGTTAATAACCCTCTAGCCTACATTTTTGCTGCAAAAGGCAATTGATAAGGTGGTACTTTGTGCGTAGCCCACAGCCTTAGGTTACCAGTGGCTTATACTCTGACTTCACAACCAACAGGATGGCTCGTCTCTAGTAGCCTACCTTTATTTTTAATTTTTTCAAATTTTATTTATTTATTTGAGAGAGACTGAGTGAGAGAGAGCACAAGCCAGGGGGGAGAGGCAGAGGGAAAAGCAGACTCCCCACTGAGCAGGAAGCCCAATGCAGGACTTGATCCCAGCATCCAGGGACCATGACCTGAGCTGAAGGCAGTCACTTATCCGACTGAGCCACCCAGGCGCCCCTCTAGTAGCTTACCTTTAAAGTGAAATTCAGGGGCGCCTGGGTGGCTCAGGTAGTAAAGTGTCTGCCTTCAGCTCAGGTCATGATTCCGGGGTCCTAGGATCCAGTCCCACATCAGACTCCCTGCTCAGCGAGTCTTCTCCCTCTGCCTGCCACTCCCCCTACTTGTGCTCTCTCTCTCTGGCAGATAGATAAAATCTTTTTTAAAAAATAAAGTGAAATTCAAAGTAACATGAGAGTTTCCAGTTCCCTTGCAAGACTATAGCAATTGTCTGCCAAAATGATGACCAGTACAGCATCTGGCAAAATTTCTGTGCTCTGAATGGTCAATAAGAGTATCTTGGAATCCAGCTGGATTCCTGTTAGGTTAAGACAATCTGTGCAGGAACAAATGTGTTCATTCAGTGAAGAATTACATATGAATAAATAACACAGAGCTATGTCACCAAATAACTAATAATGGCTTAATTCCTACTTGTATGAACTTTTAAGCAAGTCATTTAACCTGTGTCTCAGTTTTCTCACCTTTAATATGGATGCAATGAAAGGTTTGGGGAGGATTTTTTTTTACTTATTTTTTATTTTTTATAAACATATATTTTTATCCCCAGGGGTACAGGTCTGTGAATCACCAGGTTTACACACTTCACAGCACTCACCCAAGCACAGACCCTCCCCAATGTCCATAATCCCACCCCCTTCTCCCAAACCCCCTCCCCGCAGCACCCCTCAGTTTGTTTTGTGAGATTAAGAGTCACTTATGGTTTGTCTCCCTCCCAATCCCATCTTGTTTCATTGATTCTTCTCGTACCCACTTAAGCCCCCATGTTGCATCACCACTTCCTCATATCAGGGAGATCATATGATAGTTGTCTTTCTCTGCTTGACTTATTTCGCTAAGCATGATACGCTCTAGTTCCATCCATGTTGTCGCAAATGGCAAGATTTCATTTCTTTTGATGGCTGCATAGTATTCCATTGTGTATATATACCACATCTTCTTGATCCATTCATCTGTTGATGGACATCTAGGTTCTTTCCATAGTTTGGCTATTGTGGACATTGCTGCTATAAACATTCGGGTGCACGTGCCCCTTTGGATCACTACGTTTGTATCTTTAGGGTAAATACCCAATAGTGCAATTGCTGGGTCATAGGGCAGTTCTATTTTCAACATTTTGAGGAACCTCCATGCTGTTTTCCAGAGTGGCTGCACCAGCTTGCATTCCCACCAACAGTGTAGGAGGGTTCCCCTTTCTCCGCATCCTCGCCAGCATCTGTCATTTCCTGACTTGTTGATTTTAGCCATTCTGACTGGTGTGAGGTGATATCTCATTGTGGTTTTGATTTGTATTTCCCTGATGCCGAGTGATATGGAGCACTTTTTCATGTGTCTGTTGGCCATCTGGATGTCTTCTTTGCAGAAATGTCTGCTCATGTCCTCTTCCCATTTCTTGATTGGATTATTTGTTCTCTGGGTGTTGAGTTTGCTAAGTTCTTTATAGATTCTGGACACTAGTCCTTTATCTGATATGTCGTTTGCAAATATCTTCTCCCATTCTGTCAGTTGTGGTTTAGGGAGGATTTTATAAGGTAATCAAGGAAAGCACTTAGCGCCATGCCTGGCACTTAGCATGTGTCATGATCACTATCATTGCTATAAACTGTCTGTAGTGATTCTGCAGAATCACCAGAAACAAGGCCACTAGAATTACTTAAAAATTATCAACCCAAAATAAAGATATTTTGACTACTACTTGATTCAATAAGGATTTACTGTGGGTTTATAAATGCTGACCTTTACGGTAAAGACAAACGATGCAGAAGATCTCTATTCTCAAAGAACTTACAATCTAAGGGTATATATAGACACATGCATAAACAATTGGATACAACTTGTCTGTGAAGGTGGCTATAGTAGATATGGAGAGGCAGTTATGGGAGTTTAGAAGCCACAGGTCTTGACTCTGATGACATATAAGGTGTGACCTTGAAAGGAACATTTATTGAAAAACTTTTATGTGCTAAGTTCTGTACTAAGCACTGGTTATACATAACTGAAAATAAGACAGGCATGATCACTGGCATCCTAGGATTTCTGTTAAAGAATGTAAGAGGATTTGGCTTGGTGGGGAGAGATGAACTCAGTCTTAAACATTTTGAGCTCACTCTAGAACATTTAGGCATAGATACCCATTTCCCATTTAAAATAATGGAGGTGGAGCTCAAAGAAAGATTAAAAACTGGAATCTTCTCAAGAGTAAGAACTTTGCCATGTTGACTGTTTTATCCCCAGTTCTAAAAAAACCTTGGCACAGAATAGGTATTTGGGTAATATTTCTTGACTGAATTAGTGTCAAAAGACAAAGATGTTATTATTATTATTTTTTTTTCTTACTATTCTTATCAGTATTATTTCTCTGTAGTGATCTGACAAGATAACCAGAAACAGAGCCACTAGAATTGGTCCTGGTGAAATCCCAAGATTTAATGAGATCACTGGGGCATTTGATGTTTTGGGTATGTATGTGTGTATAGCTACTCTTGAATTTCCATTTTTCTGCATTAATGTTACTCATTCTTGGGAAATCATTCTAATCTTTGTTTATTCATCCATTTGTTTGTTTATTTAAATAACATGTCATGTTTCACCCATATGTGGAATTTAAGAAACAAAGCAAACAAGCAAAGGAAAAAGAGAGAGAGAGAGAAGTAAATCAGGAAACAGAATGTTAACTCTAGAGAACAACCTGCTGGTTACCAGAGGGGAGGTGGGCGCGAAGATGGGTGAAATAGGCGACGGGGAATACGGAGCACACTTGTCCTGATGAGCACTGGCTGATGTATGCATTTATTGAATCACTACATTGTACACCACCTGACTAATATAATGTTATACATTAGCTCACTAGAGATGAAATAAAAGCTTTAAAAAAATAAATAAAATCTCATGAATACCATTTTTTGCCAAACACCATGCTAACTGCTGAGAATGTAATGACAAGCAAGTTGCCTGTCTGTCTGCAGGAAGCTTGCAGTTCTCAAATGACATTGCTGACATTGAACTCAGGGTGGCAGGAGAGTGTAGCCAAAATATACAAAGAGGTAACAACAAATAAACAGTATTGTCTTGCTAAAATTATTACATCTCTGCTTATTTCCGCACACTGTGATAATTTTCAATTACCAAATATAAAATCACTCCATCTATAAAATCCTCCAGTCTAAAGTCCCCATCTTGTCATCTGGATATAATAGAAGACCACATACAAATATGTCTTGCTAGACCTGGAAGAAGGGCTGTTTATCATATACCAGAACACAAATTCATCCCTCTGGGGAGACTCAAGATTCATCACAATGAGCTTAGGGTAATGGACCAAGTCTTTACTCAAAGGTAAAAGCATTGATTAATGAAAATGATGAAGTGGTCTTATGCTTTTGCACCAGCCTGTTAAAAGATATGCAAATGATGAAAATAAGGAAAAGTGTCCAGCCTCCAAAGTGACCATGTATGCAAGCTTTCCCATTATCAGTAAAATGGCAAAAATAAGGAATTGTTTCTATTTTTCAGCAAATTCCTGCTCAGTAATTTGGGGACAGGGATAGAGGGGAAGGAAAATGAACACTTTCTATGAGCCTCATGGAATGCATTAAAATTTTGGCAGCTTAAGGTTTTCTGGTAGATGGCCTTGAGAAATGACCTCCAAAAATATGATAATATGGTTCAGAAGAAATTAAATTAGTACTTCATGATTACTTCTGTTTTCTAGAAAGTTTTCAGAAATAGATGTTATTTACAGAGATTTGGGGATACAGATGTTTATGTATATCATAGGATCTAACACACCTGAATCTCAGTCTAAATATGGCACTTAGATTACAAGATATGCATATGCATACACAAATATTTGCACACATAAACACCCTCATGGATAGCATGACCAATTTAACCCAATTTTCTGGGGTTTTACTGGTTTTAAAATTGGAAGTTCCATGACCCAAAAACTCCTTTATTCCTGGGAGAATTAGGACAGTTAGTCACTCTACCCATGGAATACAGTAATTATGGGAATCACAATACTATACTAAGTTAAAAGTCCAGCATGCTTTTAAAGTATAAGCCGAACAAAGGTACTATAGAAACTTCTCAAAACTACACATGTTCATCTTCATTTTCTCCTTAAGTGTCCAACATTTCAGTATTACTAGATGAGCAATGCCTGCATGCTGATTCACTTTCTTTGGGAAACATATGAAATGAGATTGCAAAAAATGTTTACAGAAAATCATTTACACAAATTTGCTCAACAGTGGCTGACACAGAGTAGGCCCTCAATAAATATTTGTTAAATACAATATATTAATGCTTCTACTTTGAGGGATTCAATTTGTGGTAATAGTAATTTGTAAGATCACTGCACTGTCTGATCCACATAATCTGATTTATGGGAAAATGCGTTTTTGCAATAGCTAGCATTAAGCTCACTATGTTCTGGTTTTCCAGTGATTTCTGGCTTTATCTGATATCCATAAGGATAATAATTGACTTCTTTAATCATTTATCATGCTAATTAATGTGTCTGAACTTTTACATACATTCTTTAATCTGTGCAGTGACTCTTAGAGGATAGCTATTGCTACCATCCCTATTCTACAAATGAGAAGGCTGAGGTCCAGAAAGATAAAGCAACTTGCTCCAATCCACTTGGAAGAAGTTAAACTTAAGTTGGCTATATTCACCTAACCATTTAGATATACTAAATGCTGTCTCTTGAATGCAGTTCTTCTATCCACTTATTCATTCATTCAGTAAATATTAGCTGGGCACCTACTGTGTTTCCAGCACTATTACAGACAGTGGGAATGTAACATTCACTCAACTAGATTAAGTCACTATTCTCGTGAAGAGGGGGTGGAGGAAATCAGGAGAGGCTGGTAAAAAGGTACAAACTCTCAGTTATAAGATGAAGTTTGAAGGATCTAATACATCACATGGTGACTGTAGTTGATAATATTGCATTGTGTAATTGAAATTTCCCAAGAGACCAGAACTAAATGTTTTTTTTTTCTCTCTCTCTTTCAGACAGACAAGGTATCATTATGCGAGTTAATGGATTTGTTAATTAACTAGATGGGGGGGTATCTATTCATAATGTATACATATATAAAATTGTCATGTTGAACTCTTTAAACATCTTACAATTCTACTTTTCAATTATACCTCACTAAAGTTGAGGCAGAAACTAAACTGGGCAGAAAATCTGAACTGAGGAATAGAAATTTGAACAGAGGGATAAGTAAATAGAATGAGGTATATCCATAATATAGGAAAATATTCAAATGCTGTTAAAAATGAAGTTATATACACTAACATGGTTTGTTACCCTAAATATAAATTATATATTTTTAAATTAAAAACAACAGCAAACACTATATATTTTCTACATTGTGTGTGTGTGTGTGTGTGTGTGTGTGTGTGTGTGTGCATATGTGTATGTATCCACACTGGTCTACATTTTATTCCTTGAACAAAGCAATAACACTGTTTCTTGTTATACTTGTGGTTCCTGCTTCTTAGAATAGCTTCACCCCACTCATCCATCCTTCAGTTCTTAGCTCAAAAGCTGCCTCCTCAGAAGGCCTTCACTGGCAACATAAAATAAAGTAGGATCCAACTTACATATTATTATCATTATCTAGCCTTTTTGGATTTGGTCTTCAGAGTACTCACATTTAGGATTTTTAATAATTATGTCTTCCTTTTTTATGTCTCTCCTAAGTGGAAGGTAACAGAAAGGCAGAATTATATTCTTAATTATAAACATCTAGCAATCCTGCTTATAAATAAGCTTCAGAAGACCCTGTAGGTTAGACAGCTTCAATTCCTTTGATCATTTCTGAAAATAATTCCACTGTGAATAGTCTTCATTTTTTCATTATTCCTCTTAAACATTTGCACCCCCTCCAAAATGAGTAGATTGCTAATTACCATTGAGCAGAGTGAAGATACTATCTGTCTCATTTTAGACAAAATACTCTTCTTTATGCAGCCTAAGATAGCATTTGTTCTTTGGGAAAATGACATGAATTATATTGTGACTCATCCTGAGTTTACCATTGACATTAAAACCAGATGTCTTCTACAAGTGCCACTACAAAATTGTGCCTCTCCACATGGATGTGTACATTGGGTTTTGCTTCTAAGGGCATAGATTTAAATAGATTTTTATTAAATTTCATTTTGAAATATCTAGTCCACCATCTCAGTCTTTCAACACATTTTTGGATTCTGATTCACTGATCCAAACTACTTGCTGTTCCTTACAACTTTGTATTATCCTTATATTTGATGATCAAATACTCAACTTCTTTATCTAAATCAATCACTGGTAAAAACGATAATCAGGACAGGGCTCAGGTTAGAGTCACATGAATACCATTAAAAACCTCTCTCTAGCAGAACTACAGTTGAATTAGGTATATTCAGCCACAGAGAAGCCCAGTCATGTTTATATTTCCTCATGTTATCTACAAAGATAGAATGAGAAATCTTTTCCAAATGAGCTGCTGAGATTCATATGTATTTTGTTTGTTGCATGAACCTCATATAAAAAGGTTTTAAACTATCTTATAATAATACTAAATACAATTAAAGTGATAATAGCTTACATTATGTACTTATATTATGTACTTATATGCTATGCAGTATGCTAGGAATTTTATATATGATATTTCTTTTGATCCTCTATTAAATCTGAAAGATAAGTGCTTTTTTATGTTTTGAAGATGGAAAAACTGAATCTCAGAAAAACTACTCAGAAGCAATTATAATTATTCTGAAATAACTTTATTGTTGTGAATTCAAACAAGTTTTCATTGTTTGTAAACTTGTACTCCTAAAGCAATTTTGCCAGGTAGCATATCCTCAAAATAATTTCAAAGTCAAAATAATACTTTCTGAAACAAGTGTTATTTACATTTAAATCTCAAATTGCTAAGGAATAAGAGCATGAAATATATTGACACTATTAAAGGAAATATGGTGCTGCCCCATCCTAGAGAATATTTCTTGACATTTGTGAAAGCCCCTAAAAATTTCACCATCCAGCTACTTCAGGAGTTCTAGTAAAAAATCCATAGACCAGGGGCGCCTGGATGGCTCAGTGGGTTAAGGTCATGATCCCAGCGTTCTGGGATCGAGCCCCACGTCTCGCTTCCTGCTCAGCAGGGAGCCTGCTTTCTCCTCTCTCTCTGCCTGCCTCTCTGCCTACTTGTGATCTCTGCCTGTCAAATAAATAAATAAAATCTTTCAAAAAAAAAAATCCATAGTCCGTCCTAATGTGATGCTCATGATTCCATGAAGCAGATGTATTCTTCCCATGAGACTTCAGTTCAAATCTTATCTCCTACTATTTACTGTCACCAGATCAGATTTTTTTTTTTTTAAAGGGCAGCCTCCTTCTCCTTGGCTATCAGAACAGAGAGCTTTAGCCATGGTTTATTGGTCCATGCAAAGCTGTGAAAAGGGACAAGCTCCAGCTGGAATGTGAGAGAAGTTTGAGGACAGAGCCATTTGGAACTAACAAGAATTGTCCTTTAAGAGCATAACAAATGTAGAAACACTGCTTTCTTAAAATCCTGTTTTATTAACCTTTATCAACTGCTGAGAAACTGGGACACGATAGAATTTTTGAACTTCCCTGTCAGCAGCTAAAGGGTAATGCTTGTTATGATTGCTATTTGGCAAAAATCCAGCCTTTCATTCCAAAAGGTCTCAAAATAACTTTGTTCACAACTGATTAGAGAGCACAAAGACTAAAGGATTATTTTTGCCACCTCTGTGTCATATGTAGGTGAGAAATATTTATTGCTCTTGATATAAAATCACCTATCCATGTTGTTGAATTGTTGACACACTGTTTACTCCCACATAGTTAATGCGGAAAGTTCCAGGGAGGTCATTGAGAATGCATTAAAGTCTACATGAAAATTAGGAAATTTCACTTATCCTTTGCTTTACTCATTGAGAAATTCAGTTTCTCTTTATTAATGGTTTTTAACATTCCTCTCCAGTCAGAGTGCTTATTTTTAATCCTGTCCATGAGAACCATTGTTTTTCCTCCAAAGATAACACACCCTAATGTGCGAAGGTGCAGACTAACATGTCTGACTGGATACACCTGAAATATACACACACACACACACATATATATATCAGCCCTGTCCTGATTATCATTATTACCAGTGAGATCTATATAGTTATCCATTTGAGAGAGAGCCAGAGCGAGTGAGCACAGGGGAGAGGCAGAGGGAAAGAATCTCAAGCAGACTCCCCACTGAGCATGGAGAGTCTAGGGCTGAGGGCTTTAGAGTCAGTCTTCCAGGGTTTGAATTCTAACTCCACTGATAGTTATTTACTCTCTCTGCCTCTATTTTCTCATCTGCAAAATGGAGATAATAATCATATAATAGCTACCTTATTAAGCTGTTATAAAATAAAATACATATTATCTAGTAAGAGGGTTTGCTGTTACCGCCATTAATGAGGTGACACAGAAATGAGTGATCTAGGTCTAGGTTCTGCTCAGCTTTTACCATTTGTAACATATGTGATCTTGAATGAAGCATCTGACTTCACCTCACTGGGCCTTAAGTTCCCCATCCACAGCTTGGGGATAATGATGCATAGCTTCGCATCAGATGATAACATAAAATAATTCTGGTAAAGTGCTCAGCCTTGCATCTGGCACCAAGCAAACCAAGGGAATCATGTACTGTTAGTATCATTTTTTGTGTGTATAAGAATAATTTATATATTCGTCAATATAAATGAGAAAAATTGCATTTTCTAGATCACAAATGAGTTTACGTAACTTTTTAATGTGTTTGCTAGTCATTTTAGTCATCTGCATGCTTCTTCCATGAATTATCCCTTTATAACCTATGTCTGATTATTTGTTAGCTTGCTTCTGGTTTCATTTTGATTTGTAGAAGTATATACATATATATATATTTTATTATTGACCAAATGTTTGTTTCCCTTCAAAATTTGTTGTTGTAGCCTAATTCCAAGTGTGCCTGTGTTCAGAGATGAGGCCTCTCAGGATAGTTAAGGTTAAATGTGGTCATAAGGGTAGCGCCATGATCCATTAAGATTAATGTTGTTATAAGAAGAGACACCAGAAAGCTCACACTCTCTCTGCCATATGAAGACACAGTGAGAAAGTGGCCATCTGCAAGTTAGGAAGAAAGCTCTCACCAGAATTCAACCATGCTGGCATCCTGATCTCAGACTTCTAGGCTCCAGAAATATGAGAAAATAAATTCTTTTTTAAAAAGATTTTATTTATTTATTTGACAGAGAGAGAGATCACAAGCAGGCAGAGAGAGAGGGGGAAGCAGGCTCCCTGCTGAGCAGAGAGCCTGATGTAGGACTCAATCCCAGGAGCCTGGGATCATGACCTGAGCCCAAGGCAGCGGCTTAACCCACTGAGCCACCCAGGCGCCCGAGAAAATGAATTCTGTTTTTAAGCCACCTGGTCTGTGGTATATTACAGCAGCCCAAGCAGATGAATATATAAATATAAATATACATTCTATTATATAAATATATATGTATATATATATTTATGTAATAAATATATATTCTAACATATATTAGAATTATGTAATAAATATTTATGCAATAAATATGTATTCTAACCAAATAATATATATTCTATTAAGTATTATTGAAAATAACTTTTATTTTTCCTAATTTATAATCTATCTTTATTTATCAATCTGTATGGTATTTTGTAGTCTACAGGTATGTGTGTGTGCTGAATGAAGATAAACCTACTAGCCCTTTTCTTTATGGCTCCTGAGTTTTTTGGTCATTCTCAGGAATGACAAAAGTTGTAACACTCATATTCTAGATCTTCTTCTAGTAATTCTATGGTTTTTAATGTTCATGTTTTGATATTAATCCAACTGGAATGTGTTTTATATTATGTTGTGAGGTTATTATCAAAGGTTTACCATCATATAGAAAACTAGTTGTTCCACCACAGTTTACTAAACAGAGCATTGTTTCACCATAAATTTGAAAATTCAACTTTAAGATAAAATAAACATACTAAAGTCTGTCTGCATTCTTAGGTATATCAGATAGATCTATTTTCTCTAGTAGCAAGTCACCTTTTACTACTACAATTGGGTAGAACACAATCCCATTCAAATGTCTTAGCATATCCTCGTTTGATATATTTTTATTCCAGATGAATATTATATTTATTTTATCAATTTTTGTGGCTGTTTTTAAATATTCAAAGAATTTATAAACTATTAAAACTCACGGTCTAAATTAACAAGTAAGGAAATAGTGAAAAATTGTCTTCAACTATTTGGCCTACAGAAGGTAATTGTACTGCCTGCTTAGTTTTCAAGAGTATATTATACAATAATCACCAAAAAGTGGTAGTTAAGAACATGGGTTCTGGAGCCATACTGCCTAGGTTCAAATTCCAGATCTGCTATTTGTCAGCTGTACAACTATGGAAAAGTTATTTAACTTCTTGGCAACTCAATTTCCTCATCTATCAAACACTATTAATAATACCTTTGTCTCAAGCTATAGTGCAGATTAAATTAATTGATATATAGAAATCCCTTAAGAAAAGTTACTGGCACAGAGTATGATCAATGGTAAATGCTGGTCAGATAAAATAACTGATTCAGAAAGTTATTTCTCCTTCCTGTGAAAGAATAAATAATCTGTAAGGGCACTGAGCATTGACTACAAATTGCAATTCTTTCAGTGATGGAATTTGGGGATGGAGTGATGGAGTCCAAGTTGGCATCCTTTAGGTTAACTTCTCTGGGCTATGTAGAGCAAAAGGTTTCACTCAAATATTCTCTGAAGATTCAGAGCCTCAAATATGTTTGCCCCCAAAGTTATTACATTTATTAATATCTTTGTCATATTTTCCAGAAACAGGAGCTTCTGGCAGATCCTGCTCTACGAAAGGATGTATTTCTGTATGAAGTGGATGTAGGACATGTTAGTCTGTCCTCTAATGCTCACTCTATCTAGCTGATAATAGCATTGAGACCAAATTCCTGAAACAGTATTTTTTTTTAACTTTAGGAATATTTTAGAGTAAAAAGACTGTTAAAGATATAAGATCAAAGTGAACCGTGATGCACAACTAGATTGGGCTTATCAACATTTCTAAATGTGTTTAAGGCAAAAGCATTTCAGAGAGAGGTAAATAATACACATCATTTGTTGACCTCTGACTACATGCTGGTCCCTGTGTTTAATATATATTATCTAATTTAATTCTCATAAAACTTCCATGATGTTGACATTATTCTCTCTCTCTCACTCTCTCTCTCTCCTTTTTTACAAATGAGGAAAGAGAAGTTCACATAAATTAAGTGACTTTCTCAGGGAAATAGCTAGTAAGTTTCAAAGCTGGATTTAAATTCAAATTAAGGGTTTTTTTTTTTTTAATTCTATTTTCTTCTTAGTAATATAGCATACATTTACTATTTATATTTATTAGAAAGGACAAAATAGAGGAAGATGGCAATGCAGTAGGAGGACCCTAGACTCACCTTGTCCCACAAAAACAACTAGATAACTATCAAATTATCCTAAATAGCCCCATAAATAGACCTAAAGACTGACAGAACAAATTCCACAACTAAAGGCAAAGCAGAGGCCACACTGAAGGAGTGTGAAGACATGATTTAGGGGAGAAATGGATCTTGGGTGATGTGGAGGGGAAAGAGTCATGGTTGTGGAGAAGGGCAAGAGAGGAGCATACAGGGGAATGCATGAGGAGAAGTTTCCCCAAAGTCACTGGCTCGGAAAATGAGGGGCTGAATTTCCTGAGTTTTTGCGACCAGTGGGGCTTAACACATGGAGTTTTAAAGGTGGGCATGGATTGCATGGAGCACTGGGTGTAGTGAAAAAATAATGAATACTGTTATGCTGAAAATAAATAAATAAATAAATAAAGGTCAATGGGTGTGGCTCAGAGAACTAGGGAACTGAGGGCTTCTAGAGAAAAGGGAGGCAAACAAGTCAGGGACATAAAGCATGGAAACAGCATCTGAAGAGCACCTGGGGGTACACAGTGGGGAAGATTATTCACTCTTCTCAGCTTTCATACAAACACCTCTTCACAAACAAAGGAGCTGGCCAGCACCATTTCCCTCCTCCACCCCTCAGCAAAAATACAGAGCTACCTGTGAGAAGCCATGCAGCCCTGACACTGTCATCCTAACTTGCTAACACCAAGCACCATCTCCTTGTGCTCTGGTGGAACTGCCTTTCTCAGTCATGCTTGCCTCAGTCCCAGTACAGTGGGCCCCTCCCCAGAAAACCAGCACAAACCTCTGCTCACACCACATCTCCCAACCAGAGTTTTGCAGGGCCTCAGTTCCAGTGGAGGTGGTGACAAGTTTCATTTTACAAGCAGACCAGAGTACACCTTATTAAAACTCACTACATTCAGGTCAGGAACCAAACACTGCTCACAGCACACAAGGAGAGCCTCTGCAGATGACTGGCCTAAAGAACACAATAGCAGACTACATGCAGCACACACCTCAGACACTCCTTAAAGTGCCAGGCCATGGGCACTATATGACCTCTCCATAATGCTATTACTTTTAGGAACAGGAAACATAAATGGTTTTTCTAACAAAAAGAAGGCAGACACTGACAAAGCATGAAGACAGAGGAATGTCTAAGTGAAAGAACAAGATAAGACCATGGCCATAGATCTAAGTGAAACAGATAAGTGACATGCCAGATGGGAGAATTATAAGGATACTCAATGGGCTTGAGAAAAGAAGACATCAGAGAGACCCTTAACACAGAGATAAAAGAGTTAAAAATAATCAAAGATGAAGAGTGCAATAAATGGAGGAGGAGGAGGAGGAAGAGAGGGAGGAGGAGGGGGAGGAGGAGGGGAAGGGGAATGGGGAGGGGGAGGAGGAGGAGGGGGAGAAGTGAGTGGCTTGGTCGGTTAAGCATCTGCCTTCAGCTAGGGCCATGATCTCAGGGTCCTGGGATTGAGCCCCATGTGTTCAGGCCCCCTGTTCGGCAGGACATTTGATTCTCCCTCTTCCTCTACCCCTCCCCCTGCTCAGGCTTTCTCTCATGTGCTGACTTTCTCTCAAATAAATAAATAAAAGTTTTTTTAAAAATTTAAAAATAGAGAAAGAAATTTTTTTTTTTTTTTTTTAAATAGAGAAAGAAGAATTCGCCAAAATGAGATTGGATTTAGGGAACTCAATGACTCCATCAAACATAATAACATTCATATTATAAGAGTCCCAGAAGAAGAAGGGAGAGAAAAAAGAGCAGAAATTTCTTTTGAAGAAATTATAGCTGAAAACTCATCTAATCTGGGGAAGGAAACAGACAACCAGATCCAGGAGGCATGGAGAACTCCCACCAAAATCAACAAAAGCAAGCCAACGCCAAGATGTATTGTAATTAAATTTGCAAAATAGAGCAATAAAGAACAAAATCTTAAAAGTAGCAAGATAAAATAAGCCATTAATTTACAAGGGAAAACCCATAAGGCCAGCTAGTTGCAGATCTCTCCACAGAAACTTGGCAAGCCAGAAGAAAGTGCCATGATATATTTAAAGTGCTGAATGAGAAAAAATCTGCAGCCGAGAATATGCTATCCAGCAAGGGAAGCATTCAGAATAGAAGGATAGAGGAAAAGTTTCCCAGATAAACAAAAATTAAAGGAGTTCATGACCACTAAACCAGCCCTGCAAGAAATATTAAAGGGGACACTTCGAGTGGAAAGGAGAAATCAAAAGTCAAAGTGTAAAGGCAGGAAACACAAAAACAGGAAAAATGAATATTTATGTAAAAATCAGTCAAGGAACACACACAGAAAAAGTACATAAAGTATAATTACATATACCTAAAACATGGTGAGGACAAGAGAAAAGAATGAGTTCAAACTTGAATGACCATCAACTTAATAAAGACTGCTATTTGCAGAAAAGGTTATATACAAACCTAATGGTAACCATATATCCAAAACCACTAATAAAAACTCTAATAAACATGCAAAGAATAAGGGAAAAGAAATTCAAATACAGCACAAGGAAAATAAGAAACACATAAAAGAAAGACAAGGATCAGAGAAAATCTCCAGTAACAACCACAAAACAAGTAATAAAATGGAAATAAATATATATCTATCAATAGTTACTTTGAATGCAAAATGCTCCCATCACACCAAAGACATAGGGTGTCAGAATGGATCAAAAAAACAAGATTTATCTATATATTGCCTATAAGAGACTCATTTTAGACCTAAAGACACCTGCATACTGAAAGTGAGGGGATGGAGAAACATTTATCATGTAATGGATGTCAAAAGAAAGCTGGAGTAGCAGTATTTATTTTGGACAAATGAACACTGTAACAAGAGACAAAGAAGGGCCCTATATAATAATAAAGGGTTCTATCCAGAAGAAGATATAACAATTGTAAATATTGATGTACCAAAAATGGGAGCACCTAAATATATAAAACAATTAATAACAAACATAAAGAAACTCACTGCTAATAATATAACAATAGTAGGGGACTATAACAACCCATTACATCAATGGGCAGATCATCTAAACAGAAAATAAACAAGGAAACAATGGCATACTGGACCATATGGACTTAAAAGATATATTCAGAACATTCCATACTAAAACAGTAGAATATGCATTCTTTTCAAGTGCACATGAAATGTTCTTCGATATCAGCCACAGCAACTTCTTTCAAGATATGTCTCCAAAGGCAAAGGAAACAAAAGCAAAAATGAACTTTTGGGACTTCATCAAGATCAAAAGCTTCTGCACAGCAAAGGAAACAGTCAAGAAAACAAAGAGGCAACCCACGGAATGGGAGAAGATATTTTCAAATGACAGTACAGACAACAGGTTGATATCCAGGATCTATAAAGAACTTCTCAAACTCAACACACACAAAACAGATAATCATATCAAAAAATGGGCAGAAGATATGAACAGACACTTCTCCAATGAAGACATACAAATGGCTATCAGACACATGAAAAAATTTTCATCATCACTAGCCATCAAGGAGTTTCAAATTAAAACCACATTGAGATACCACCTCACACCAGTTAGAATGGCCAAAATTAGCAAGACAGGAAACAACATGTGTTGGAGAGGATGTGGAGAAAGGGGAACCCTCTTACACTGTTGGTGGGAATGCAAGTTGGTGTAGCCACTTTGGAGAACAGTGTGGAGATTCCTTAAGAAATTAAAAATAGAGCTTCCCTATGACCCTGCTATTGCACCACTGGGTATTTACCCCAAAGATACAGATGTAGTGAAAAGAAGGGCCATCTCTACCCCAATGTTCATAGCAGCAATGGCCACAGTTGCCAAACTGTGGAAAGAACCGAGATGCCCTTCAATGGATGAATGGATAAGGAAGATGTGGTCCATATACACTATGGAGTATTATGCCTCCATCAGAAAGGATGAATACCCAACTTTTATATCAACATGGATGGGACTGGAAGAGATTATGCTGAGTCAAATAAGTCAAGCAGAGAGAGTCAATCATATGGTTTCACTTATTTGTGGAGCATAACACATAACATGGAGGGTATGGTTGAGATGGAGAGGAGAAGGGAGTTGAGGGAAATTGGAGGGGGAGATGAACCATGAGAGACTATGGACTCTAAAAAACAACCTGAGGGTTTTGAAGGGGTGGGGGGTGGGAGGTTGTGGGAGCCAGGTGGTGGGTATTATGGAGGGCACACATTGCATGGAGCACTGGGTGTGGTGCAAAAACAATGAATTCTGTTACACTTAAAAGACATAATAAATAAATAAATAAATAAAATTGGTATGATAATAATAATAAAAAAAGAGAAATGTTCTCCAGAATAGATCACATATTGTGTCACAAAACAGACCTCAACAAATACAAAAAGATTCCAGTCATACCCTATACATTTTCTGACCACAATGCTATGAAACCAGAAGTCAACCACAAGGAAAAAAAAATCTGGAAAGGTCACAACTATACGCATGTTAAAACATACTACTAAACAATGAATGGGTCAACGAAGAAATCAAAAAAGAAGTAAAAAGATACATGGAGAGAAATGAAAATGAAAACAGAGTTGTCCAAAACCATGGGATGTAGCAAAAGTGGTCCTAAGAGCAAAGAATATAGCAATACAGGACTACCTTATGAAGCAAGAAAAATCTCAAATAAACAATCTGTCTTTACACCTATAGAAGCTAGAAGAAGAACAACAATCAAATCCTAAAACCAGCAGAAGGAGGGGAAAAAATAAAAATCAGAGCATACATAAATGATATTGAAACCACAAAACCAACAGAATAAATCAATAGACCAGGAGATGATCCTTTAAAAAAAATTAACAAAATTGATAAAACCCTAGCCAGACTTATCAAAAAGAGAAAGGAACCAAATAAATAAAATCACAAGGGAAAGAGGAGAAATTACAACCAATGCCACAGAAATACAAACAAGAAAATATTATGAGAAAGAATATGCCAACAAATTGGAAAACCTAGGAGTAATGGAAAAATTTCTAGAAACATATAAAGTACCAAAACTGAAACAGGAAGACACAGAAAACTTGAACAGACTGATAACTCGCAAGGGAATTGAATCAATAATCAAAAATCTTTCAACAAACAAAAGTTCAGGAACAGATGGCTTCCCGGGGAAATTCTACTAGACATTTAAAGAAGAGTTAATACCTATTAGTCTCAAATTATTCCAAAAAATAGAAAAGAAAGGAAATTTCCCAAATTCATTCTATGAGGCTAGCATTACCCCATTACCAAAACCAGATAAAGACACCACTAAAAAAGAGAACTGCAGGTCAATATCCCTGATGAACATAGATGCAAAAGTTCTCAGTAAAATAGTAGAAAATGAAATCCAACAATACATTAGAAAAATCATTCACCACAATCAAGTGGGATTTATTCCTGCATTGCAAGAGTGGTTCAATATTTGCAAATTAATAAACACAATACATCGTTAATAAAAGAATAAATTAATAAAAGGATAAGAACATACGATCATCTCAATAGATATAAAAAGAACATTTGACAAAGTACAACATCCATTCATGATAAAAACCCTCAATAAAGTAGGTTTAGAGGGAACATAACTCAATATAATAAAGGTCATATAAGAAAAACCTACAGCTCATATCATCCTAAATGGGGAAAGAACTTTTCCTCTATGGTCAGGAACAAGACAGGCATATTGACTCTCACCATTTTTATTTAACATAGCACTGGAAGTCCTAGCCACAGCAATCAGAAAAGAAAGAAATAAAAGGCATCCAAACTGGCAAGGAACAAGTCAAACTTCCACTATTTGTAAATGACATGATACTCTATATAGAAAACCTGAATGAATCCACCAAAAAACTGCTAGAAGTGATAAAGAAATTCAATCAAATCTCAGGATACAAAATCAATGTACAGAAATATGTTGTATTTCTAGACATCAATAATGAAGTACCAGAAAGAGAAATTAAAGAAACAATTCCATTTATAATTGCACCAAAAATGATAAGATACCTAGAAATACATCTAACCAAAGAGGCAAAAGACCTGTACTATGAAAACTATAATACACCGGTGAAAGAAACTGAGGATGACACAGAAATGGGAAGACATTCCGTGCTTATGGATTGGAAGGACAAATATTGTTAAAATGCCTATTCTACCCAAAACAACCTACATATTTAATGCAATCCCTATCAAAATACCAGCATTTTTCACAGATCTAGAACAAATAATCTTAAAATCTGTACGAAACCACAAAAGACTCTGAATAGGCAAAGAAACATTGAAAACAAAAACCAAAGCTGGAGGCATCACAATTCTAGACTTTTTATATTACAAAGCTATACTAATCAAAACTGCATGGTAGTGGCACAAAAATAGACACATAGATCAATGGAACAAAATAGAAAATCCAGAAATGGGCCCACAATCATGTGGTCAATTTATTTTTGACAAAAAAAAAGGAAAGGATATCAATGGGAAAAAGAGTCTCTTCAACAAATGGTGTTAGGAAAACCTGGCAGTGACATGCAAAAAAAAAAAAAAGAAAGAAAGAAAATGAAAATGGACCACTTTCTTACACCATACACAAAAAATAAATCCAAATGGATTAAAAACCTAAATGTGAGACCTGAAACCACGAAAATTCTAGAAGAGAATACAGGCAGTAACTTCTTTGACAGCAGCTGTAGCAACTTTCTTTCTTTATCTTTTTTTTTTTTTTTCATGGTCAACTAATCTTCAACAAATGAGGAAAAAATACCCAATGGAAAAAAGACAGTCTCTTCAATAAATGGTGCTGGGAAAATTGGACACCCACATGGAGGAGAATGAAGCTGGACCATTCTCTTATACCACACACAAAAATAAACTCAAAACGGACGAAAGACCTCAATGTCAACAGGAATCCACCAAAATCTTAGAGGAGAACATAGGCATTAACCTCTTCTATGTCGGCCACAGCAACTTCTTTCAAGAATGTCTCTAAAGGCAAGGGAAACAAAAGCAAAAATGAACTTTTGAGACTTCATCAAGATAAAAAGCTTCTGCTCAGCAAAGGAACAGTCAACAAAACTAAGAGGCAACCCATAGAATGGGAGAAGATATTTGCAAATGACATATCAGATAAAGGGTTAGCATCCAAGTTTTATAAAGAACTTTTCAAACAATTTCTTTCTAGATGTGTTTCCTGAGGTATCGGAAACAAAGCAAAAATAAAATATTGAGAACCTCAAAATAAAAAGCTTCTGTACAGCAAAAGAAATAATCAACAAAACTAAAAGGCAATCCATTGAATGGGAGAAGATATTTGCAAATGACATGTCTGAAAAAGGGTTAGTATCCAAAATCTATAAAGAAATTATACTATTCAAACCCCAAAACAAATAGTCCAATTAAAAGTGGGCAGAAGACATGAATAGACATTTTTCCAAAGATGACATCCAGATGGTCAACAGAAACATGGAATGATGCTCAGTATCACTGATAATCAGGGAAATGCAAATCAGAACTACAATGAGATATCACCTCACACCTGTTAGAATGGCTAAAATTGACAACACAAGGAATAACAGCTATTGGCAAGGATGCAGAAAAAGGGGAACCCTGTTGCAGTGTTGGTGGGAAAGCAAACTGGTGCAGCCATTCCTGAAAACAATAAGGAATTTCCTCAAAAGATTACAAATAAAACTAACCTATGATCTAGCAATTATACAACTAGGTATTTACCCAAAGAATTCAAAAACTCTAATTCATAAGGATACATGCACCTTGATGTTTATAGCAGCAGTATCTACAACAGTCAGATTATGGAAATAGCCCAAGTGTCTATCAGTTGATGAATGGATTTAAAAAGTGGCATATACATATGATGGAATATTACTCAGCCATAAAAAAGAATGAAATCTTGCCATTTGCAATGACATGGGTGGAGCTAGAAAGTATTACTTTAAGTGAACTAGGAGACAGACAAATAACACATGATGTCACTTATGTGGGATTTAAGAAACAAAAAATAAACATAAGAGGGAGAAAAGAGGCAAACCAAGAGACAGACTTTAACTCTAAGTTACCAGGGCCGGAGCGGGGGTAGAGGATGGGTCAAATACAGAATGGGGTTTAAAGAGTACGCTTGTGATGGGCACAAGAGCATGAATGGAAGTACTGAATCACTATATTGTACACCTGAAACCAATATTACTCTGTATGTTAGCTAGCTGGAATTTGAATAAAAACTGAAGAAAAAGAAAGGATAAAAATTTGGGGCTCCTCTCTCACACAAAATAAATAAAATTCTGCACGGTCTAAAGATGAAAATGTTAAAATAAAATTAACAAACTGAGAGCTGCTGGAGGGGGAGCGGTGGGGGAAGGGGTAACTGGGTGAGGGGTATTAAAGAGGATACTTGATGGAATGAGCGCTAGGTGTTACGTACAATTGATGAATCACTAAATTCTACCTCTGATACTAATAAAAAATAAATACAATTTAAAAGATAAAATTAATATAGATAATTTGAAAACTTATATACAATCTAAGAGTCAAAAGTTTTTATTCAAGCTCGGCAACCTAGACACTATAAAGAGAAGTCTGAAATATTTGAGCACTTCAAACTTAAAATATAATCATATGGCAAAAGTAAAGGTAAAATCAAAAGACAAATAATAGAGAAAAATATATTTGTAGTAGATATTACAAATAAAGGGCTCATATCCAGCATATAAAGTTTCCTCACAGTAAAGTGTCAGGATATAAAATCAATGCACAGAAATCAGTTGCATTTCTCTACACCAACAGCAAGACAGAAGAAAGGGAAATTAAGGAGTCAATCCCATTTACAATTGCACCCAAAACCATAAGATACCTAGGAATAAACCTAACCAAAGAGACACAGAATCTATACTCAGAAAACTATAAAGTACTCATGAAAGAAATTGAGC